>NC_134834.1:177803430-177930019 GCF_004210375.1 Tachypleus tridentatus
ATAGCCATTATTTACATTTTGAGAAAATTTCAAACAAAATATTTACATAAAAAAACGGTGTTCTTTTTATCACTGAACTTTTTCTTTTGAAATTATTTCGATAGTTAAAAGCTAGTGAACCAATACAGCAGAATTTGTAAAATTTATTCACTTATATCCATGTCGTTAACTCATTAATATTGTTTTCTGATGGTGAAAACAAAATACGTTCTATACCCAATCTGTTGTTTATTATTATCACTCTCTCAAATGTTTCCAGTGTCAGCAGTTAGGACGTTCGAAGGCATCTTATCGTGGTTTTTTTTGACGTGTGCTCTTAGACCTAACAAAAAGAAACCTAAAAAAAGCCCTCTAAATAATAAAGTTCATTTTGATGCTTGTTTGTTTGTTTTTGAATTTCGCACAAAGCTACTCGAGGGCTATCTGTGCTAGCCGTCCCTAATTTAGCAATGTAAGACTAGAGGGAAGGCAGCTAGTCATCACCACCAACCGCCAACTCTTGGGCTACTCTTTTACTAACGAATAGTGGGATTGACCGCACATTATACTCCCCCACGGCTGGGAGGGCGAGCATGTTTAGCGCGACGCGGGCGCGAACCCGCGACCCTCAGATTACGAGTCGCACGCCTTACGCGCTTGGCCATGCCAGGCCACATTTTGATGTAATATAACAGTCGATCATTTAATTTTAATTTGGATGACATTAAGGTCTTGATCGATTCCTATCATTCCTTGTGCCTCTCCTTACACTGAACAAGAGGTAGCATCTGTTTTCTTGTATTTTGTATTGAGTTTTATTTTAGTAGTCGGGTTTTAACGTGCTCTATAGTACTACATCTTATTGTGAAGAAAGTGTGCTTTTTGAGGCATTAATAACATGGTTAAGTGTTCGGAATTCTGACTGTATTTGTTATCTGTATATTATTGATCTTAGTTTGTGTACAGTCCTCGATTTTAGTTGGGTTTGGTTTTCTTTACTATTTTTATGCCTCCTCTACAGAAGGACGTTTTCTTTACTATTTTTATGCTTTACATTTAGATGACTGAATTTATTTTCTGCAGTTTACTTATGTGCATACTGGGAAGACTGGAAAAAAATACATCAGTGGCGGATTTAAGGTTATGTGGGCCCAGGAGCTAACAATTTTTGAGGGCCCAATATCCTGTGTAATTTTAAATAGAATAAAATTATCAATGGGCCTCTATTAAGACCATGGACTCGGGGCTAATATCCCTGTAGCCCCTACCTAAATACTCCACTGCAATACATGCTGTTTTAAATATGTTAATTTGTGTGTGTGTGTGTATATATATATAATGAAATAAGTAGCTTCAACACTATTAATCACATTAATTGTTACTAGGCAGTTAAAACCAGTACCATAAAACAACAATAAACTTAATATAAAAGAAACATTAAGAATTTTTTAGCAAAACCCATTGTAAGTCCTAGTTGTCCCCTTAATGTCATTAAAGCGGATATTGTAAATGATAATACTATCCAAATGCGTTGGGAATATCTCATCTACAAGATAAACTTCAAACGTTGGTCTTAAACTTGCCAGCAACCATGAAAAAAATCAGTTGAGGGTATAAAACTAAGTGATTACACCCGCCAAAGGCTTTTCATTATCTGCAGCCAGTCGTGAACATTAATTTAGTAGCAGACATTCCAAACCTGGTTATTTTTGATAAGAAAAAATTAATTTTCTCAGAATTCAAACTCTTGAAATTGACATCTTTCAAATCCAAAACTAAAACCAAGTGTTTAAGTATGTATGTCTCATCTATGTAGACAATAATGTTGAGTAGTCGTTGATCGTAATGATAACTTATATCGATACAGCTCATCAAGGATCACAAAGGGAAAATAAATAGGTTAATAAAGAGCACCACCTATCTGTAGGCTTATTTCAGATAACTGTCATACCAGTTATCTTCATATCTGTAATATTTGTACGTGATCAAGACGTATAGTTCTCATGTTTGTTTTTCACGTTTTGCAACGTTAACAGAAATTTGTTAATCACATTTCTCGGGTCCAGACTATCTGAGTGGCTAAAACAAACACTACAAAACGAGCTCTGTATACTCAAGGCAACTTCTGGCATATTATATATTCACAATAACTGTTTATAGTTCTTGACTTAATGCAAAACATTAGTTCAACTAGAAGAAGAGTGATTATTGACTATACATAATGAAAGTTCTGTTAAGTGTACTATAGATAAAAGGAGGTAAAACGTTTGACCTTCATGCTGGAACTTTCTGCTTGAAAAACATTTTGACTTTACAGAGTCAATAAACCGTCTTGATGACTCTACACTACTCTGCATGGAACATTTTATTATCTATAATTGACACTGCTAACTTTCATTTCACTAAGTCTACAACAAATAACACAATTTCAAAGACGAAAATAGTGCTCTTCAAAGTCAATTGAAACTCAGAGGAGAGCAGGCACGTGACGACGCGTAAGTAGCGCGTGTGCCCTGGAGTTATTGAAAACTTAACCACACATCTGTCTAGATTTATATTTCTATGTGTGTGTATGTTGTTTCCAGCTTTATTTAAAGATACAGTAATCTGTTACCAGGATACAAACAATAAAATCTTAGTTGTACCCAAATCTCTGTCAGAAACTTTTACGGAATATTATATTTAATTTTCAAATTATCATATTTTTATCAAAGCAGTTGTTATAGAAATCCAATAACAAAGGTATAGAAAAGTATTATTTATATTTTCTGACAGCAATTTAACAGGAGTTGAATATGAAACTTTTTATTTCACACTCTCGAAAAAAAATTGCTGTGAGGTAGTAACGTATCTTCAAATAATAGGAGGGAATGCAAGTCTCACGGACAAACACCTATTCACGGCTTCCTCCTAAACCAAGTTCCGTCAATTTTAATAAACAATCAAAACAGTGTAAATAAGATCATAAAGTTTTTATCGTTAGCTATTTGTGTGTTTAGCCCTGCATAAGATTGTTTGCTTTGTTTTGAATTTCGCGCAAAGTTACACGAGGGCTATCTGCGCTAGCTGTCCCTAATTTAGCAGTGTAAGACTAAAGTGAAGGCAGCTAGTAATCATTATCCACCGATAACTCTTGGGCTACTCTTTTACTAACGATTAGTGGGATTGATCGTAACATTATAACGCCTCCACGGCTGAAAGGGCGAGCATGTTTGGTGTGATGGGGAAATACGTTGCGTAAAAAAATAGAAAACCTACAAATAGCTTTATTTTCGGTTTATTTTTCTGTTGATCTTTTAAACTGTAGCCAAAACCAAATCTTGATTTCTTTAACTCCCAAAGTATGCATTATTTGTGTTTCGTATAGAATCTTTCACGAAACTTCTTCGTGCGAAAACGTTTTCTCGTGATAATGCTCCCTGCCAGTATAGCGGTAAGTCTACGGATTTACAACGGTAAAATAAGGCGTTCGAATCTCCTCGGTAGGCTTAGCAGATAGCACGATGTCGCTTTGTTATACAAAAACACCACACACCAACTTGTGATAAATAAATAATGTCACAGTATCTTTATGTTCAATAAGGAGGTGACATCGACTAATACAAACCTTTATATTTCAATTCAAACAGAATATCTTCGTCATAATGTTGAATTAAGATATTTATGTTCATAGAGAGAAAAAAATAAAATACTTTTCATTCCTTGACTTCAACACAACACATCCAAACAAAGATATTACATTTATTTATTAACAGAGAATAATAGAGATATAATATTTGTCTTGACAACACAGCATAACAGAACTATAACATATATTTGGAAACACAATGTAAAAATATTATGTTTCTTTTAGCTACATAAGATATTAAAATATTTTGTTTGTATTGGTAACACAAAATAATAGAAATATAATGTTTGTCTTGGTTCAGTCAATTTCCCTATTTTATATATTTAAATCTACCTTTCAAAATAATTGTCACGTTATGTGACTTTACTTGGCTTCTTGATGACGAGAAACCTTTTCTTAACCTGAAGATGACCTAGGAAGGTCGAAACGTTGTTCTGTCCTTATTAATAAGTGTTGATACCCATACCAGCCGTTCTGAAATACATTTTTACTGGGCTTAATAATAAGCAACAAACAGTAATATAGCGCCATCTATGAGCACATTGCAGTATGAATAACGAGATTGAATACAAGGTTTATTGTGTGACTATGCTTTCTCATTCAAGTTTCAAGGTAATAAATTCCCCAGATCTATAGTTTCGTACTGATATTTTAAGACATTTCAACAGCTGTGATTTAGTAACATATATATATATATATATATATACGCAAATATTCCACCTCATGCAGAAAGCGTTCTATTATAATAAAATAAAGTCCAGAATAAATTTTTAATCTACAAGTAAGAAGTAAACCAGTGTGTACATAATATTAATATATTTTCAGTATTTATAATATCTGGTGGAAACTTCTCCTGACTAAGTTTATCAGACTTACCTTTCATTTTTAGTACCACACAAAGATACATTGTAAAACAGTGAACACGTTTCATGATGACCTTGAAGTAAAAATGAATTATAAAGACGGCTGCTGTGTGAATTAAAAATTTAAATAATATAAATTACAGAACAATGTTTCAACTTTCTTAGGCCATATTCAGATTAATAAAGAAAGTTTGCAACTGAACATTTCTGGCCACATGTCTCAGGGACGAGAGAGTGAACTTGTACGAGATTGTAGGCGGCTGTGTTTATTTGGTTTCTCAATACACTGCTGGCCAAGTTTTAAGGCCAATGAACATAAAAAAAATATGCATTTTGCGTTGTTAGACTCAACCACTTATTTGAGTAGAGCTTTGAGTAGATGAAAATAACAAAAGGAAAATAAAAAAAACACTTTTTTGCATTTAATAGGGAAAAAGTGAACACTATGAAATTAGCCTAAATACTAGTTGGTCAAAAGTTTAAGACCATACTGAAACGAAGCGTTAGTCAGTAAACACGTAAAGAAATTTAGTCAATTGTGTTCAAGTATTAGCGTTGTCAACATCTTCCGCTGACATCTCCTGTGTTGCATTGGGTAAAAACATGGCAAAGGCTAAACAGTTAACAGAGTTTGAACGTGGCAGAATTGTCCAACTGCAAAAACAAGGTCTCTCTTAACATGCCATCGCTGGTGAGATTGGGCGTAGTAAAACTGCTGTTGCAAATTTCTTAAAAGACCCTGAAGGATACGGAAGAATTTCAAGCGGTCGGCTCAAGAAAATTTCGCCGGCGTCATTATACTTTATTTTTGCAATAGTAATTAATAAAATTAATTTAGTTTATAGAACAAAAAAATTATTGTCTAATAATTATTTAAAGGTGATTATTTGACAAAAAATAAATAAATAAAACAACTTTGATTTGATAATTGTAACTTAATATCATATTCCTATTCGCACTGCACAAGTTTAATGAAAACCTTCATATTCGAGCTGAGAAACTAAAAGAAAAAATCGAATAACGAAACAAGTCAATTTTTTCGAAGATCGCCATGCTCACCATTGTTGAAAAGTCTTCTTTTTTCTCGTCAACATATCAGTAACAGCACTGAAGGCACATTCAACCAAGTATGTGGTCGAAAATGGCAGAAGTACTTGAAAGGTCTGCATAGCTAATTTGTTACATTTGACACTGGCTTGGGGATCCAGCCATATCAGTTGTTTTGTTGAGACATGAAGCGGTTTCATGCTGTCATCGTTCTGTAAGTCCATCGACTCTTCCATCAGATTAGAGTCCATAGCCAGATACTTATTGTTTTTGCAGTTAAAAAGAAATGACTGAGTAATCCAAGAGGGAAAGTTCAACTGTTGGAGATTGGAAAATTTGTCATTCGAGTCAACATGCAGGTTGAGAAGTTGATCGGAGATGATTCGGAGGAGTCTAAGAATCCTCCCAAGGGGGGTCCAAGTGGAACCCGTTGAGAACCATTGGACTAGAGGAAATACAACTAGTTAACAGCAACCACCATAAACTCTTGGACTACTTAATAACGCCCCAGCATTAAAATCTATACATGAGACTTTTTATGAAATCAAACTACAATTCCTAGTTGTATTAAAAATCACATTTCCAGGAACCTATATACAGAAAGAGATGAGTGGGGAAATTTCTTTAAGTTTAATGATGTTATGAATCTACAAAAAAAGTCATAAATTGTCGTATTATGTAAACATTTGAAAGTCTGATTCTTACAAGTTACAAAACTTGTATTCATTCCCAATATGAGAGTCCAGCCGCAATGGACCAATAACGCCATTGTTGCCCCTAAATATTATTCTATATTAATATGACAAAATAGCGTTTCTTGCGCCTGCCCAAGCATGAGGACCTTGAAGACGAAATTGGTAAGGTAAACAAGGACCCCAGAAACATTTCCAAAAAAGTTTAGGATCGGTGAGAATTAATTTTAGCAAGTTAGGCTTTGCGTTGATGAGACAAGCTGTCTCATCCATAAGAGGTATCCAATCAACCACAATGGTGTAGCGAATGTTGTCCGGGTAGCGACGAGTTATCATGTCCATTTTCTTCTTGATATCACTTAACATTTGTTTTACTGAGGGAAGACAAACTTTCTTATTCATTAACAAAGCAAACCATCGAGCTTGGATTTCAGCAATGGGGAACAAAGAACCTACAGGTTGAGCCAGAGCTATCATGCCAAGAGTAGGGTGTTTTAATCTGATGGGAACTACATACTTATACAATTCCAGTTTTTGTTTTCTAATAGAAACTATTTTCTGGTCTAAAAATGGAAACTTGATATCGTAACCAGTTGCTAAAATTACGATGTCGACCTCATACTCTGTTTCTTCTCCTTCAAAAACTACTCCATTCTCAGTGAATTTCCGAATGTTTCCCTTCACTGTGACAGCTCCACTCTGAATCACGTGTCGCAGTTCATCGTTGACTGTGGAACGTTGTTCTAGAATGGAACGTTTGCATCTAAAACAGTATGGAGAATGGCCAGTTTCTTTGCCAACAAACGTATCAACAAAGTAACGCAGTAGCTTATATGGTGTATAAAACCAAATTAAATTCCACCACCGTCGAAAAAGCGAAGCATCCAATGGTTTACCACCAGGACTAGTTCTGGGAATAATCCAACATCCATTCCTCACACTTAGATATACCTTGAGGTGAGAAAAATAGATCTTATTCAAGTATTCAGTGCAATTCTTAAAGTTTATAAAGACTCTAGTCTTACAGATATAAGATTCAATGTGATGTCATAAAAACAAACACAAAAACTTTTATTCCTTAAATTAAGTAGTTTGGACAACATTTTTCGGATTTGCAAACATGCGTAATTTTAAGAATACAGCATATTTTTATACTATAAAAACTCATATAACTGTTAAATCAATATTTATTAATGAAAATTTTGAGTGAAAGCCAAAAAGAATGTTAGTGTCTACTGCTGTTACCTTTAAAATAAAGATTAATTTACCACACTACATTCTGAAATTGATTAAACTGCATAATATTTTCTTAAAAAACCTCTTTTGGGAAGGTGATTTATAACAATCATATAAAAACAAATATATATATATATTTCTGAATGTTGCTGTTTCCTACCTTTTATTTAACGACAGTGGATAACCTTTCTTAACTATAATTTAAACTTACAAAAACAATATAAACTAAGAACAATAACTATGAGTTAACAACTGACGTTTGGTTTAAAGGACTATTCTCTAACGTTGAAATTCAAATTAATTTGAGTTCTGTTTAATTTGGTAAATATCGTTTCGAAATAGGAAAGCATAACAACTTATCAATTGCCCACCCATGCTGTTAATGGTATTTTCAGTCATCCCAATGCTTCTTTAAGATACCCAACCATATAAGGTGAGGAATCTAGGATAAGCTCAGGTTACTGTCTCTTTCCACCATTGGACATAAAAGATACAGCGTGGATGGCATCTTCAAGCCTTCCAGTGAACCTGTAAAACCTGTTGTTTGTAGCAGTCTATTCATTAGGATTCCAACATCTTGCAATTTTTAAGAATGTTTTCACAAAAAGTGCTTTTGTACATCTCTTAAAAAGAAACCCAAGCTATATATAACAAAATATAGACCTATAGTAACACATTCAAAAATAATATAGAGGTTTGAATATGTTTAATGAAACGATATTCGAGCTTGACCACGTCGTTACTATCCATGTTACCAGGTCTGTTCTTGCTCTATCTGATGACCATGCAGCCTAGTTTCTTTGGAATCAGGCTCCGTAGAAACTCCCGCTTGTTAAGAGTTGTGAGGGTTGACTGGGAGGTATGACTGGAATCTTTATCTTACTAAATATTTTTCTCGTTTCCAGACAGAGATCCTTTTTCGTTGTGAGGTAAATTGTTGAATTGGGTAGTTAAATGGCGATAACGACTGACTTTGTGTTGATGAATTCTAATTCTTTACAAGACTGAATTGGGGTACGACGTGTTTCCGAGCCTTATTTTCAATGGTGTTAGCACCCCATGATGATCCATATCACCTTATTTTTAAATTTCATTGAGTGAAAGAAATATTCTCGTCTTATAAAATTTTAATCCAACTGAGTACATCTTTTTGACCTGAAAGAATGAATATTTCACATCGAAAGAGGTTGTTGTAACTTTACATCGGGTGTGGTTTTGCCTATTCAAACTCGTTTTGAGATAACGTATTCAGACCTTTGTTAAGTTACCTAAACCTTAATTTCATTAATTAAACGATAATTTGAGCGTGGTATATCCAACGTTGGATATACAAAATCCGCTGGACACAAACTATCAAAGGACTTAAAAAGAGAAACAGCTTAGCGATTATTATGCTTGGCTGCGTATGTAGAGTCTAAGGTCCGAGATGTATTACCATTGAACAAATACCGCACTTACAGCTGTGGATATGTTATTAAAATGTCAGGCTATACATGAAGCCTTGGAGTATCTAACCTGGATATTTTCCGATGTGATTATAAAGTGACAGACTGTACCTAAAACCTAGGAGCTTCCAGCCTTAACATTTAGCTCAAGTGCTAATAGAGAGTCATTGAAGTTAGAAACTACATTTCCTGACTAAAACACGAATATGGATTTGAAACTTAGAAATACTCAATTTTCAATATCTGTAATGCGAAACAACCAGTACGGTTTATACAAAACTATAGTACACTGCAGTCCGCATTGTTTTACTCTCGTATACTTATATAGATTAAGAGAATACAGTGATTAAAAGAGTAAATTAAGCCTAACCTGTTTAGCTATCTGACTAAGCTCCACAGTCACGTCTCCTGCAGAGTTTCCTACACCAACAATCACCACCTTCTTGGCATCATACCCATCTGGTTTCTTGTAACTATGAGTGTGTAACACTTTGCCTTTGAATTTTTCTATTTCTAGAAACGTGGGGATGTACGGAAATACGTGGTGACCAGTGCAAACCATCATTCCGTCAAATATCTCATCAAAATGAACATTGTTTTCAATGTCTCGAATAGTTATTTTCCACTGTCCCGTTTCGTCAAAATCGTGGTTTTGCTCTACTTTAAGAATTTCATGTCGAAACCTAATGTGTCGAACGAGATCAAATTTTTCAGCGTACATCTCAAAGTATTTAAGTAAGTAGCTATTATGCATATAAGTAGGAAAATCCTTTGGTGGCGGGAAATCGCTAAAGGCGCTCATTTCTTTGCTAGTATTTGTTATGGTAGACTTCATCACAGAGCCCACACCTTCAACATCATCCTCTCTGTAGCACCAAAGTCCTCCTATCTGGTCTGTCTTTTCAAAGCACACCGGAAGCAGATCTTCTTCTAGGCAAGCTTTGATGGATGTGAGTCCACTGGATCCAGCTCCAGCTATACAGATCCTTTTTGTTGCTTCCATTATTTACAACGATGTAACTTCGCTATAAGATGATTCCAACGTGTAAAACAAGTAACCTATAAGATAAGTTAATATTTATTCTGTGCTATAAATAACGATAACATGTCACACAAGCAGTATTAAATATTTATTTCCTGGATATATTCTCAAAACCCAAGTATTCGGACTATTAAACGATTCTTCTCGATGGACTTTAAAATATATCATCTGTTTTGTTATTCAATTATTTATTATGCTTATAGACACTTGGTAGTTATTTCATTATTTGTTTAGGAAACTGCCGAAAATAAATTATGTTGAAAATGTTTAGTTTTAGTGTTTCGTCTTTATTTTTTCTTATAATTGTTTATTTTAGATTCTAAAATAAATTTAGTTTATGATTGTAGCGAAGTTGCCAGATTGAGAAAAAAAAATCTAATTTATAGGAAAAGTAAAACCAATATTTTAAAATGGGGATTCAGCTTAAAATGGGGAAATTGGTTTTCTGTGATTAAACTCTTAATAGACGTTTTAATAACCTAACCTACTTTCTAACAATAAGTGATGTAGCAATCAGTTGCATATACTTTTGTTTTGAGTATCACCCCGACGTTTGAAGTACATAAATAATTTTCTCTGTGTTTGGTTATTTTAAGCCTGAAATCTTATAAATGTATGCAACACAACTGTTTTTCATTAAAACTATAATTCTTGTTTCGTTGTTTGTTCTAGAAAATGTATACTCATTTTCTCGCCTGTTCAGTCTCCGACATGAAATGAAAGTAGTTACTGGAAACTACGAAATAAAGAAGGAAGACTCAAAAATCGAACTTTAGTATTCTTAGGCCTTAATTTAAAATTTGTTTGCGGACACCTAAACTTATCGAATTTTTTTGTTTTGAGAAAATTCGTGTGCATGAAAATTTGTCTTCCAATTTTAAATTTTTAATTCATATAAACGTAATTTTATGAAAAATATTTTTATTCCATAAATCGTATTATTTTTTATTGTTTCAATGAAATTTTGCAAGTGGCTCGCGGACAAACGGTATATTCGTCGATCTCTGTCTGAGACTCGAGGGGCCTCAAAAGACAAATGAAAATTAAATACAGCAGTAAAGTACAATTCGGAGGAGGCTGCAGGAGCTTTCAGCCAATACCCGAAATGCTGCACATGTTCAAGGACAACGATATATTCTTTACAATAATCAGGAATGACCTGGAGTCTCTACTCCTAGAAACCTAAGTTTATAGAACCCCAGTAAAACATACATATATATACGTAATAACTTTCCACTGATAATCACATTTATTTACTCCTATTTTATGTATTTTTAAGTAATAGTTTACAACAAAATGTTTTTCTATTTTCATATTTGAACGATACCTTACATACAACCTCTTTATCTGTTTATTAAACATGTCCAATAAACGACACAAGAGCTCCAACAGTGAAAACAGCTTAAAATAGTGAAATTTTTATTGACCGCGAGGAGAATTTCGAGAGAAACAGCGGATGACCTTGGAATTTAGTTCTCATTATTGACACGTCGTAATATACGGAGCTACCAATATTTACACAAAGATGAGTATGTCTTGTCTTTGAATATATAAAGTTTGAGTGACATTCGTTCGCAAAACACACAAGACTTAATGAGAGAGAGTTTGATCAATTAGCTATAAGACTACCGAAAGGACAAAACATCAATTTGCCAAAACAAGAAATGTCTAAGATATATCTTGAAAAGGTAATTATAAACAAAAAATGAGCATAAAGGAAAAGTAACGATAGACTTACCCGGCCGTTTGAGGATAAACCTAACAGAGCATACGAGTGAACGACTGTTTACCCTGCGTGATAACAACGAAAAGACTGAAGGAAACGAAGGTCACATGATACACGTTATTTTGATACACGTACTTTGATAGAACGAGGCTGAACATAGTCGTTACAAAATCGGCTAATCTTATTGTAATATGTGAGTGGAGTTGTATTTTTTTCTTCTTAAATTTTCGGGCCACTGCTGTGAATAAAATGCATTGATGTTTAAAAACCATTATCAAAAGGTAGATATTAATAATCATATGAAAATGAGAAACTTCGGTTATATGTTCCGTGGTGGAATAAAAGTAAAATTACACTTTGAAACGGTCGGTTATTGCACTCTTAAAGTCGTACACGCTGCTCGAACTATCACATACAGAGGCTGGTATCTGATGTTTGTAATTCTTGAATTAATTCGTTGTGGGTAGGCATAGCACGGATAACTTATTATGTAGGTTTGCGCTTAAGAAAAAACAATTAGATTCTTAAATTTTAAATTTCTATGAAATGCTTGTTTTTACTTCATTTCGGTGACTAAAGTATCATCATACTAGTGACATGATAGTTTGCTGTTTTATCAGTACGCTTGTGTATTAATTAAGTAAAAATCTTGTGTAGAATCACCAAGTGAACGTAATGAAATCTTTGAAATTGGCCCGGCATGGCCAAGCGCGTAAGACGTGCGACTCGTAATCCGAGGGTCGCGGGTTCGCGCCCGCGTCGCGCTAAATATGCTCGCCCTCCCAGCCGTAGGGGCGTTATAATGTTACGGTCAATCCCACTATTCGTTGGTAAAAGAGTAGCCCAAGAGTTGGCGGTGGGTGGTGATGACTAGCTGCCTTCCCTCTAGTCTTACACTGCTAAATTAGGGACGGCTAGCACAGATAGCCCTCGAGTAGCTTTGTGCGAAATTCCAAAAACAAACAAACAAAAAAACAAACAATCTTTGAAATTAAAAGAACAATGTGTGTCACTGTCGATATGTGAATGTGTGCTCGCTCACCTGGAAACCTAATACTGGTGTTGGCTAATAGTGAAGTTGTACTTTTACATTTATATGATTACAACGTGTATTTGTATATGCGAGTACAAAACTGGAAAGTTTATAGCATTATCGTTAAAAACTATTACTCTTGTAAAATAAAGAAACAACAAGAGAACACATTAGGTTAATTCTTTATCTTTCTGTGGCTTATAAATCATGAAATAACATAACATCTTCTTAATATAAATTCCAACAGCCTCTAAACATCGAAAACCAGACTTAAAGTTGTTGTTTTGGATCTAAGTCAGATAAAGTCCCGATCCGATCGTTGGCCGTTCCGATCAAGTCCTGAATTAAAGTTTAAAATATACATAAAGTATTCTGTTGTGAAATAAACTACGATAAATGATCTATCTTTTGGGAAGTAGTGAGTTATGATCGAGCAGTGGTTTAGTTTACAAACAGTGTACCTAAAGAACAACTGATAACATGGTGTAAAACTATGCTTTGTATTTAAGCTTGAATAAAACAAGCCAATTAGTATCCAATTCATTCAACACGGTATGGCTACAGAGAGTTGTAGAAGCGTACGAGAGTTGCATACATGAAAGGTGTCGTCATAATGCCTTTAGAATATTAAAACGTAATTTGTTCGTGCAAACCTACAACATAGGCATTCGCTCCGTATTTTAGAGGTGTAAGTCTTTAAATTCACCACTGACCCATTGAGGTGCACGCAAGATCCAAGACCTTTTTACATAAAATAAGTAAACTAAAACTGACAATATTTTTAAACTGTTTTTAACTATCTTGGTTCGTCAGCTAATGTCACTTAGATTCTGAATTATGTTAAAACAGAAGAAAATATTTTTAAAGTCTGTCAGCAGTGACATACAGAAAACGATGCTCGGTTGGTACAAGAAAATATTGACATTTTACATTTAGTTACAGTTTTGTCGTCATTCTTTATCACATAATCAGGCCCTCGATTCGTAATCAGAGGGTCGAGGGTTCAATTCCCCGTCAAACCAATCATGCGCGCCCTTTCACTTATGGATACGTTATAATGTTATGGTCAATCCCACTATTCTTTGGTAAAAGAGTAGTCCTAGAGTTGGCGGTGGGTGGTGATGAGTCGCCGCATCCCCTCTAGTCTTACATTGGTAAATGAGAGATGATTAGCGCAAATAGTTCTCGTGTAGGTTTCGCGAAATTCAAAATAAACAAACATCATACAACGACTATGTTAAAACTGGATTTAAAATTCCTTCCTAAAAAAAAAACTTTCTCAACTCTCTCAAAGATATGTTTTCTAGATGGTTTATTCACATGTAGAAGATGGTGTTTTAATTACAATAAAATGAATAACAATAAATCATTATCAATAAAAATAAAAGTTCTCTCGTTTCAATCACTACCTTGATTTGTGGGATTGGTCCTACAGGTGTGGAACATGGTCTATTCTGTAGTGGCTTAAACTTATCACCAATCAGATCAGTTTGTTTCTTGTACTTCGTTAGAATGTCTTCTTTATGTCTCATGTGAGCTCCGAAATGAGGAAATTTCTGTACATATAAAACAAGCGTTAAACACCATATCTTTTAGGATAGCACATCACAAATTACCTAACTTTACATACAATAACACTGAGAGTGAAGAGGCTTAAACCCGTGACTAAACATCAGACAAGTATCTGAACCGACTACAACGAATGCAATTTGAAGAAACTTCATGGTGTTCTCCAAAAAAACCGTGCGTTTGCAGCTATATAATATAACATATCTAACAGTGTACCTTGATACCACCTGAATTAAAGTTCAAGTAATTTTATTTTAGTTTATATATGATATAAATACAATCGTAAGGTTAATAAATTCCCATGATATTTATAATGCACGAAACTGGGTGAACAAGTTTCAGTACTGCAGCGTTTCTCAGTAAAGATAGTTAGTTGCGCGCCCCCCTATTATTATTTTTTTTAATGAGTGAAGGAATATGTTAAGGGACGATTTGTATTCACTGTATACTCACTAAAATGACATATGTGTTGTAGTAATTACTTATTTTCATTAATAAAAAAATATATTAAAACGAGCCATTTTGCATTATTGCACATTTCATTGTATGTTATCGTCAGCGCTCCTCCCTTCAGGAAACGCTGTTCTAACACTTTGTACGTCACATTTTGACATTAAAAGAAGTATTTTATAAGTGTTTGATGCTTGGACATTTTGAAACAAGTTGAAGAACTTTCTTCTACTTTCTATAACCACAAGTATACAAGGAATCTCCTAGAGGTCAGAACCTGAATGAACTGTTCATGTTCATTAGTTTTATTCGCTTTGTTATAAGATTTTCAATCGTTGAAAACAAGATAAAAGCATTTGAAAAAAAATTGACGACATTAAAAAGACTCTTAACACTAACAGTAGAAATGAACCTACTTACCGTTTCAAGTTTGTCAGTCCTTTCTGAGAAAGGACATAGTCATTAATGACGGTGAAGTCTTGGTTCTGAGAGCGCTGCAGACGTGTTTTGTTTTCAAGCCAGAAAAACAAACAACATTGTAAAACTGTAAGTACTGATCACAGTGTAATATTACATAATATCAATAAATTTCAACAAATATTTTTGATAATCAGAATAATACCTGATGAATAACAATATGTTCTAACATTATCAAGCAAGCGAATCCATATTTCTCATACTAATCTCTAACTTAGGTTCCTTGTAGGTAGGTTTACTAATTTGTCTTGGTTAACACTGAATTTTCTCGGAATGTCCCAATTTTTGATGAAAAGGCATAAACTCCAAAAAGGATAAACGGAAAATGTTAAAATCTGCACAGAGTTCTGACTTGGTGTTGACAAAAAATAACTTTTAAATTTTTATTTTATTAGTTGATGAGCGGTGTGAGCCTTATTGCTGTAGCATGCAAATTTTTAAAGGTATTGCATCCGACGAAATCAGACGCCAAAGCAGCCCACCATTATTAAGTATGAATAATTATACTTGTACATGTACGGTACGTGTGTAACGGTAGCTGCACAACCGGCGAGCGACAACACATGCAAAGATTCCTTTGAGCAAGTGTTTGTGCTTTGTGATTGCTTTATTAATTATATTAGTCATAGGTACATGCTTAATTATTTTCGTTCTTTTATTTTAGAAATTAATCCCAGTCATAATGCCCAAAGCTGGTAAAAGAAATTTCACATTCAACAGTGAATTGGAAAAAGAATATAAAAAGTCTTAAAACGTTTAAACATACAGCTAGTCTTTCAGTCGCTGTTGAAAGCTCAAGAGTTCATGTGTTCTTAAAAGAAATTTGTGCCTGAAGAGAGTGACTTGTGAATAGTTGCCAAAGAAGCAGCCTTTGCTTATCACAGTGCTGTCCATAACATAAGCTTTAAAACAGCTGATTGCTCTTCCAAACTGATAGCAAAGTTACTTGAACCAAAGTTCAGATCTGCCAGAACGAAGAATGAACTAGTATTTAAAGCAATTGTTCCTTTAGCAACAGAGGATTGAAGAGAGACTTAATGGATGTCCAATTCGTTTCACTTACAGCAGATGTTTCAAATCGAAAAGATGCCAAAATAATATCTGTCAGGTGCGATATTTTTTGCCGTGGACGGAGTGAAAGTCAAACTTTTAGACTTTCAGTGACATGAAAAGTTTTGACGAATTGCTTGGTGTCCACTTTAAAAAAACATGATTTATCCAAAAAATGTTGCTTATTGTTGTGAACTGCAAAACAAATTTTGAAGATATGGAGAGAAAGGGGAAAAAACATTGTATATAGTCGATTGAAGAAGGAACTTGGCAGAAATATTGTGGGTGTTGGTTGTGGTACTCATATTGTACATAACTGTCTCCAAGCTGCAGTTGATGTCCTTCCTATTGAAGTTGAGAGATTTCTCCAAATTTATGAAGGACTGAAGTAATATTTTTGTTCATAAAATAGTGGTCTTTGTTGATAAAAAGATTTCTTGAGAGTAAATGTGAAGAAATGTTTCTATGGTTTCTTCATAGACAACTAGGGTTGTTCAACAAAATGAGTTTAGCCATGGAAAAAACAAAATCAACTACAAATAATATTGTTGCAGAACTTAGTAAGTTGAAAACCAACCTGAAAAAAAGAAGAGATTATAACTTTATTCCCCTTGGTGCAAAAAAAAAACAATCAGTGTGCTAGAGGAAGAGGGAGGATGACAGGCAGACTTGATTAGGAAGGAATTTACCAGTTCTTATGATTGCTGCCTGTCTTATATTGAACTGTGAGAAAACAGTTTTGGTGATGGGAAATACTTTGCTTGGATAAAACACAGTGTTTTTGTGTGGTCTGCAAGAATGAATAAAACGCTTGGAAATGCTGTAATCAATATTGATGATCTGTTTGATGAAGTTGTTCTTGTCAAATCTTTCTGGTCATCAAAATGTGACGAATGGAAAGCAAAATAAATAGGTTGTGAAGAAAAATGGTTAGAATTTTTCAACCACTTCAATGATCAAAGTATTTCTGTACATAATCTCAGGCAAGTTTTGGAGTACATTTTTTATTTACCAGGAACGTCTGACCCTGTTGAAAGAGAAATTTCAGTGATGAATAGCATTCATCACTTTTTTTTTCTGTGTGGGCCAGGCATGGCCATGTGTGTTAAGGCGTTCGACTCGTAATCCGAGGGTTTAGGGTTCGAATACCGGTCGCACCAAACATGCTCGCCCTTTCAGCCGTGGGTCAATCCCACTATTTGTTGGTAAAGAGTTGTGATGACCAGCTGCCTTTCCTCTCGTCTTACACTGCTAAATTAGGGACGGCTAGCACAGATAGTTTTCGAGTAGCTTTGCGCGAAATTCAAAACAAACAAACAAACAAACAAACAAATCCTCTCTTTGTGGCAGCATTAAAGCTTAAGTGAAGTTGGGTTATAAAAGCACTTCTTTATTATACCAGTGCTGGTATCTATAATAAAAAATTGAAAACTGTCCCGGTTTGAGTTTTGGAAATTAAGGTGAGCCTACATGCAGGGCAAAATATTACTTCTTATTTTATAAGACAAACAATGGTAAAATGTGTTATCCACTCGAGTAAAATAGACTTAAGTAGACAGAGTAATGATTTCTGAACATAAGGTTCCAAAAACATGAAACTTCTTACTTGGAGCACTGTAGCTCCGCAATAAAGAAACTGTAGACCTACTTCAGCAGAATCTATACCCCCTGTAGCTATGATTGAAACTCAGGTAAAGCCTTAGCTATAGCCGACAGTATTCGAAGAGCAATCGGGCGAATGGCATTTTCTAATACTCCCCCATAGGATGTCTTATTTTCTAATCCCACGACTGGCCATCCAGTACCTTCTCCTGGCAGACCCATAAGACCTGGCACTGTATTTATTACTGTTACCCCATCTGCTTTGCATAAAAAGAGAGAGAGAGAGAATAAGATAAGTTTTCTCTTCAGTGTATAAGTTACCTGAGTTCCCTCAAGGAGTCCCCAGTTTTAAAAAACTCATACGACTGTACAGTAGTTCATTGTCTACCTGACAGTCATCACGAGAAACATTATCTACTCCTTAGAATAAAACACGACATGAGATACGAACTTGAAAAGTAAAAAATAAACATATTTGTTACCGTTAATTGTAGGTTTGTTTACTCTTGAAACTAAACACTTTTGAAAACCCTGCGGAGGAACATATAGTGCACACACAGAATGTAACAAAAAACGATATTTATTACACTGAAGAGAAGCAGTCTTTTTCGTATTCAATACCGAGCTTAAGTATTACAGCTGTAAATACGTTCACAATAAATTTATTAATTTAAATTCTTACTCCATATGATGAAATACGTCTTTAAAAATGCATAAACGTTATTGTATTTTTAAGGATATGACATAACTAGTAAGTACATATAAACATATATCATTAGAAAAATATCTTTTGAAACTGATGATATAATGTTAATCTGTGAGAATGTTTTATTTATCTCTGCTATCGCTCGTTTTCCTTAAAGATATATCACGTTGAAACACAGTAAGTGGTATGTGATGCTTTGTATTGCAATAACCATACAACATTTCAAAACTAAATACTGATAATTTGATATCACTGGATTTATCTTTGCATTTTATTTTGTTCTGCACAAATTTAGTTACATAATGATGGATTGTGGCCTGCTACATTTTCATGTCCATTTAAAGTCCTCTATGAAATGGCCATGTAGTTTGGAACCTTAGTCCATGACTGCTTACATCTTTATATGTGGAATATTAAATTAATGTAAAACACATGTAGAAAAACAGATAGAAATAATATTTCTGGGTACAACGAGAAAGAACCAGGGGTAACATATGGTAGTTTCAATAGTGCATTCTTATCTTTTCTTATCTCGAGCTTTTATAGACCAGAACTTTTAAAATTAAACTTAAATGAACGAATTTTAGTAATTGACTAGTATAGTCATAGTGTTCATTAATCATGTGTGTAAACGGCACGCATTACGTCAAAACACTTACATAAGAACAACCTTATCGAAAATGTTAAAGAAATGGTTAGGGTCCACCTCTCACCATCTATGAAATCAGTGGCAGGTAAATATGTCTCACTTCGTCACCACTGTGAACCACTGGAGCAGACAGGAATTTGCTGCCAGTGTATCCACTACTACTGTGTTACTGAGGCACTATCAGTGCTCAAGAAAAAATCCACATATCTATATACATGTGCTACTACACAAGGAGCCACTCAGAGACAAATTATTTCGCAGATACATGATGCACTGTGGGTTTGTTCCACTGACAATCAAATCCCTGTCATTAAATTGTTCTTTGATATAGTGCTGTACGTTTTCTACCACTGAACTATATAAACTGTCCCAGTGCAGTCCCTGAGTCCAACCATTTTAGAAAGCAAACCACTTGAAACATTTGACGAAATATCCAGTTCCACTTTCAGCATTCCAAGAAACCTCAGCAGGCTGACTTGCTTTATTTCACCACCATTGCGAAAATATGGATCATTGTCTTCAGCATTTCTAGCGCTATGTATCTGATATATTTTCACTACTTAAAGTACACCATTCTTATCTTCATGAGTTTGGAGACCTGCATTCTCTACTTCTGTGATATGTAGAGTTCTGTGTTATTTATGCATTGCCTGTTTATATGAACTCTTAGACTTAGTCACACAGGGTTGTCCATGTGCTTTACTGGCCTGGAAGGTCCAAATATCTGCAAAATAACGCTGAGTTGATGACCACTTTACCTGATAAAGTTGTGGCTCATTGTGTGAGAATTAGGGATTCAATGACAAAATGACTCGTTTTGTCATTACGTACCTTCATCTTGTGTATCCAAGCAGTCAGGCGCCATCGGACAGAGAACGAGGTGGCCAGGGCAGTCCAGATGATGGAGGATGGCCAGACTTAGAGGAGGGTGGCACAGCGCATCGGTGTGTCACCAAGCGTTAGCAGTTTATTTTGGCGATGCTACCAGGAGATAAACACTTGTGGCAAGAAGATCAGGTCAAAGCCGTCATCGCTTCAGAACAACCAGAAAGGACTGCTACATCGTGACTGTTGGTGCGGCTCGGTCACTGCGAAATGACCCTCAACATTCCACTGGAACCCGTGCGTCGACCCAAACAGTTCGCAATCATCTGCACGAAGAACGCCTTAGGGCCAGACGGTATGCAGAAGGCGTTATTCTGACAGCGCTACCGTGCAGCCAGGTTGGAGTTTGCTCGTCAGCACCTGGACTGGGAATTTCGTCAATGGGCCACCGCGCTTTGGACAGACGAGAGCAAGTTCACTGTGTTTCGTGATGATAGACATGCTTGAGTATGGAGACGCCGAGGAGAGCGATTTTCCGCCTGTAACATTAACATTGTGCAATTCGACGCTCATTGAGGAGGTTCTGTAATGGTCTGGGCAGGCATATGCTTGGTTGGCAGCACGGACTTACTTATACTCGACAGGTTTGTTCTGAATGCACAACGATATAGAGACGAAATTCTGTAACTCATTGTGAGGCCTTTTGCCGGTGCTGTAGACTATGGGTTTATTCTCATGAGAACCCGCGACCCTCAGATTGCGAGTCGCACACCTTAACACACCTGGCCATGCCGGACCTGCTTCATATGGGATATAAGGTTTGATGATATTTGTTATTTTTAAACATTTTATTTCTTCATGTTTTATCGTTCATCACACATAAAGAAATGGATACAGATGAATCTGAAATGAGGGAAATTACCTAAAAAAATAAAAGCATTGTCACATTTGGAACACTGAGATAAACTATATAAGAAAACGCACTTGTTCCTTTAAATTTTGTGAGCAGTTTCTAACGAACTGAACTTTTTGTTATAATACAACAAATACAGTTGTTGTGTGAAGACGTTTTATTAATTTTTATTCTTGCTAATAATATGAGTTGAGAAACCTTTAAAATTTATCTGATATATTAATATACTTTAAAACGTCGTTAGAATGTGTTTCTGTTTTCACATTTCTTCGTATTGAACAAAATATAGGAAAAAACTACAATAAATAAATGGTCACATTTCGAAAACATACTTTTAAAAGTATTTTTTTCTAATTATATTCATGCCAAGGAACTAGTCTTTCACCATATATAAAGTTATTAAATTATCTCAATTTCTTAACGGAGAGGGTGTGATCAGTATAAAATGTGGGCAAATAATAAAAATATGTTCCCATACCTAAACTTTTCGTGACTTTAGTTACATTTTCTGATAAAAGGTGTCGCGTAACTGCTGTAGGTTTTTACATCTTTTTTATCCCAATTAGACAACAAAATAATCAGGTGACACTTTCCGGCCTAGTATATCACCTGTCCGCACTCTAAACCCATTCCTGATTTCTCCACTCCGTAAGGACAAGATCGATTCAGCTCCAACTCGTCTGTTCCGGCTTTCTGAATATTTCACGTTAAAAGAATCAGCGTTAAGAACATTAAGAAACCTTAAAACGGCCGTTTTCTATAAGTTAGTAAAATACCTTTATTCTATTAATAAATAAATGAAACCGAGAAGATTCAAATCACCTGCATTACAGTTCGTCTGTAATATAGTACGTGAAATGTATAATTTAGTATATATTGTGAAAACAACATAATTAATTAAAGATATATTGTATGAAAACGTTATATAACTTAAGGATGTAGTGTAGAGACGACATATTAGTTAAGTATATTGTATGGAAATGTTATATAAATTAAGGATATAGTGTGGAGACGATAAAGAAGTTAAGGATATAGCCTGGAAACGATACTTAAGTTTAGGGTATAGTATAGGGTATATATATTATTTAAAGATATAGTGTGAAAATGATATATTAACTGAAAATACAATGTGAAAACAATATAAAAATTGAGTGAGAAACCGAACTATATTTAAGCAATAACATTGAACAAAAATAAATAAAACGTTGTAAAATGTTTTTAACTTTCATAAACGATGGATCACTTTCTTAAATTCACTTCATAATACTTAGTAATGCGTGTTTAATCTACAATAACAGTTGACTAGTAACTAACTGTAATAGAAGCATGATTTTGGCTCTTGCCAAACATCATAATTAGATTTATAATTTACAATGTTGTTCTTGAACCAAACTTTACTTCTGAATAGCATTTTTTATCACAATGATTTAGACGTATCTCATCATTATTAAAAAGTTGATTTTGTTGTAACACGTGGTTGTTGTTGTCATCTTATATATTATGCACAGCTGTATAAAACATTTCTTCAACAGCTCAAGTAAGACGTTTTATTACTTAAACTATCAGTAATGTTTATATGTAACACTTACTGAATTGTTTATCTTAAGTTACTACTTGGTAAATCCTCGTGTTAGCTGTTCCTTTCTGTGATAGACACAAGTTCATTTTAAATGCTATAATATAGATCAATTGACCCTCAACTCTGCCATCTTCGCTAACACAACCCAGTCGTCTTTGTTGAAGGTGCAAGCACTATTAACAATTAGGACCTATGGTTAAAAATACAGATCGAACGTTTTGAAAATAATTCGAATCTAAATGTAATTCAAAATTTTGAGATATTTCCAAGTGATTTATAAGTAACTGACTTTTTCCATTTAAATTATTGTTAATGTACAATAAAAAATCTTATTAAAATTACTATTTGTATCAAAGGGAAAGGATAGCCAGCCGTAGTTAACGTGTCTTATATTTTCCTTCCATTTGCTGGTACATTAAAGTCATATGTTTTTCTGTACTTATAACATACACATAAAAAACAAAAATACTTAAGTGATACAATAATCTGTTACCAGTGTACAAACAGTAAAATCTTAGTTGTACACGAATCGCTGTGAAATAAGCCTATGTTAGAAACTTTTATGCAATACGATATTTAATTTTCAAACTATCACGTTTTTACCACTGTAGTTATTTTAAATACCCAGTAACAAAGCTTTAGAAAAATATTTTTTATTTTTGAATATTTTCTGACAGCAATGTAACAGGAGTTCAATATGAAACTTTTTATTTTACACTCTATATTGTTAAAGTTTAGCTTTCCCTCATATGAACTTCGAAAACAATTCGTTGTGAAGTAGAAACTTATTCTCATATAATAGGAGGGAATGTTAGTCTCGCGGACAAACACCTATTCAAGGATTCCTCCTAAACGTCAGTTCTGCCAATTTCAATAAACAAGCAACACGGTGTAAATACGATTATAGAGTTTTTATCGTTAGCTATTTGTGTGTTTAGCCTTGAATAAGAGGAAAGAAACTATTATCAAGTAGGTGGGTGAACAAGAGAAACACAAACAATTATACTTCACATATACACTAGAACTGGGAATTATAATATTCATCACAGAAACATTTTAATGAGTATTTTATCGTAAAATACAGTAAGAAAACCTCAATCAACGTTATAAATTTCTTCTCGATATAAATATTCTAATAAGGACAATATCTATTAATTTATTGTCGTATCTGCAGATGTCCGCGCTATACGTGGCCTCCCCTTTTCATATGGCAAGAACCCTTGTATTAGAATATTTAGCGTTTAGAACATAAAATTTATAATATTACGTTCTGTATCTGACGTAAAATATATTGATATTTTGGCAAATGTACTTGCTCGTTAATTTACAGTAATTTCTCGATGGGCTTCTGGTGCTGTAGACTGTAACATTTTTATACAAATAAAAGGTACCTTTTAAATACGATGTGTTTGTTTGTCCGTCTTTTAATTTCGCGCAAAGCTACACGTCCCTAATTAGTATAACTCACAGCCTACTCTTGGGCTACTCTTTTATCAACAAATAGTGGGATTGAGTGTCACGTTATAACTCCTGCACGTGTGAAAGGGCGAGCATGTTTGGTGTGATGGGGAAATACGTTGCGTAAAAAAATAGAAGACCTACAAATAGCTTAATTTTCGGTTTATCTTTCTGTTGATCTTTTAAACTGGAGCCGAAACTAAATCTTAATTTCTTTAACTCCCGAACTATGCACTATTTGTGTTTCGAAAAGAATTTTTCACAAAACGTTTTCTCGTGATAACGCCCCCCACTAATAGAGCGGTAAGTTTACGGTTTACAACGGTAAAATCAGGTGTTCGATTCTTCTCGATAGGCTCAGCAGATAGCCCGATGTCGCAATGCAATAAAAAACACCAAACACCAACTTGTGGTAAGTTAACGATGTCAGAGTATCCTTACGCTCATTAATTAGGTGAATGACGGTGACGTCGACTAATACAAACATTTATGTTTCAATTCAAACAGAATATCTTCGTCATAATGTTGAGTTAAGACATTTATGTTCATAGAGAGAGAAAAAGAAAATACTTTTCATTCCTTGACTTTAATACAACACATCCAAACAAAGTTATTACATTGATTTAGTAACAGAGTATAATAGAGATATTATGTTTGTCTTGGCAACACAGCATAATAGAAATATTACGTTTATTTGGTAATACAACCTAAAAATATTATGTTTCTTTTAGCTACATAACATATTAAAAATATTTTGTTTGTATTGGTAACAAATAGTAACAGAAATATAATATTTGTCTCATTAATCAGTCAATTTCCTTATTTTCTATATTTAAATCTTCCTTATCGAATATTTATCACGTAATTTGACTTTACTTGGGTTCTTGATGACGAGAAACCTTTTCTTGACCTGAAGATGACCTAGGAAGGTCGAAACGTTGTTCTGTCCTTTTTACAAAAGTGTTGTAACTCACACCAGCCGATCTGTGATACAGTTTTAAATGGCTTAATAATTAGCAACAAGCAGTAATATATTGCCATCTATGAGCAAATTGCAGCATGAATAATGAGATGGAGTACAAGATTTAATGTGTGACGTTGCTTTTTCATTCAAGTTTCAAGTAATGAGTTCTCTAGATCTATAGTTTCGTTGTGATATTTTAAGACATTTTAACAGTGGTGATTTAGTAACATATATATATACATATACTCAAATTTTCCACGTCATGCGAAAGCGTTCAATTATACGTCACAATAAAATAAAGTCCAGAATGAACTTTTAATCTACAAGTAAGAAGTGGAACAGTGTGTACATAATATTAATATGTTTTTAGTATTTATAATATCTAGTGAAAACTCCTGCTGATTAAGTTTTTCAGACTTTTCTTTGATTTTAGTACCACGTAATGATACAGTGTAAAACAGTTAACACATCTCATAATGACGAGAAACCCATTTCAAGTTAAAATGAATTCTAAAGTATTCTGCAGATGTGAATCCAGCAATTGTATTTCCAACATATCTGTATCACTATAGTGGTGGGTGCAAAGCTGAATTTATCACTAGAGATTCAATCTTTGTCATCAAAATGTTAGTGAGAACCTGTGGCACCGGATTATTCATTATTAAGCTATTTATTTGTGTGTGGTTTTGGTCATTGAACATAAAATTAGTCTTGGTGGTAGTTTACTCTCTAACAGTTGTTTATTGCTTGTTCGAGGCGTTTGTTAATAGGCATTAATACTATTGACAAAAATAAGAGTTAGAGGGATCTCACTAAGGTGTTTTATCAGTAAGCCAATAAAATTTATCTTATTACTCGTAGTGAGGTTGAGGCTTATTTTGAGTTTTACTCCAACTAAATATCTTACTCTGATTGGGAGTCATTATTGTTATTATTGCATCATCTTTTTATCCTCTTCATGATGAAAATGGTAAGACTAAGAGACACAAATATAATTTTTTTTAAGATACGAAATTTAATTTTTCTAACAGTTAGTAGTTTCTAACAATATATGGTTGCTCTTTGGAACGAGTGACCTTCAGATGTGGTGGGTGTGTAATTAAGGGAAGTTTGACAGATAGGTATGTGAACCACTATGGTACTAGATAATAAAAAATTCCAAGATAAGGAACCTGTTGACTATCTAGACTGTCCTATCTACTGACTTAAAATTACGTATAATATTAATAATAACAAATTATCAAAGAAAACTCAATACCATTTCTAATTACATAAAAACTACTCTAAACTTAGTAGTTTTTTCTGAGATAAATCTTTGTCAGCTTTTATTTTTAATTTAAGTTTAAAAGGTCTTAATATTTAATTATTCGACAAAATTGTTCCTCTCCTGTTGGTTCAGTGGTAAAGCTTGAGTGTCTATAACACTAAAATTCGAGGTTCGATTTCTTTGATGCTTTCTATACAGATATCATTTTATTAGACATCATATATAAATCCAAATATTAGCAATGACGCATGTGCTTGAAGACTAAGAAAAGACTACGAATTCACCACCATGACTCTAACCCTTGGGTGATGCAGTTAGAGTAGTCATTGAGAGCAAGAAATAAAATAGTCACACATTATAAGTATGGAAGAGTTTTAGCAAATTATTTATAATTACTTATAAGCAATTGTGAGTAATTACTATAACAACGAATCGTCTTTTAATTTAAACAAAATCATTCAGTTTTACGTTTCACTGAACAAATTGTTTATTTGATATCTATGTAACTTATAATTCAATTATTATATGTAGGTCTTAAGAGTATGATATATAAAGGCTAATGATAATTTGGAGTGGAAATGAATTGGTAGTAAATATACATTTATATATTCGATATTTTAAAATAAAATATGTGATATATTCCATGTCTCTTGAACTCCACAAGAAATTTTCTTCTAAATCATCAAATATGAACATCACTTTGTCTGGAAAAGAAAATTCAAATAGAAATGTACCAAGATATTTGCAGTAAACACGACATTGGCAAAACCTAGATATTCATCTATCACAACTATAGCGTTACTTCCGCCATCTGCTGCCACTTTTATTAGTATTATATTAATGATGAAATTCAAATCAGTCTGGGTACATACATTAAATGATTAGAAAGTTTTGTTTGTTTGTCTATTTTTGAATTTCGTGCAGAGATACAGGAGGGCTATCTGCGCTAGCCGTCGCTAATTTAGCAGTGTAAGACTAGATGAAATGCAACTAGTCATCACTACTTACTACCAACTCTTAGGCTTCTCTTTCAGCAACGAATAATGGGATTGACCGTCACTTTATAACGACCCCACGGCTGAAAGGGCGAGCATGTTTGGTGTGACGAGGATTTGAACCCGCGACCCCCAGATTACAAGTCGACTGCCTTAACCACCTGTCCATGCCGGACAGATTAGAAAGTACAAATAAGGTCAACGTGCGATGTATTTCAGTTTGATCAAAGGGCATGTGGTAAGTAATAAAACCTTAAAAGTCAACACGCCATAAAGTTAGGTTAATAAACATATCTTTAATTTTTGTCAATATTACATATTATAAAACAGGTGTGCGTCACTATATTTTTTGGCTTCATACTACAGCTGTAAATGCGAGAATTATAACACTAAATATGGAAGCTCGATCCCCGCAGCAGATAAAGGGCACATAAGAAGTGTGCATCTTTTTCCAAAAACAAACAAACAAAAATTTGCACTATTTCATCTTGAAAACAATAACAACACTCGAAATAAGCTAACTCTTGTACCTTTTGGACATGTTATATTTTCTTCATTTTCCATATTAGAGACATCCACAAATTCAAAAATAAATTTATTCAATTAAATGTATTCACTTTCTGTTCCGTGTTAGAACTTTTTTTTTTAAACAAGACACGAAATTGAATATATCTGAAACAAAGATTTAGGTCTGCAAGTTTTTTATCTGTTTCGCAAATATCTTATTGTCATTAGTGGACGACAGTATTATAGCTTACTTTTCACCGTGGTTTCTTTCTCTATCTTTTATTTTCCTCTGAAACTTGAACTCAAAACCAAAACGAACTCTGACAGTTTTTTAGTGAACTGTGCGAAAAACTTAAGGAATTGAGGCTTTTAAAGAAAAAAACGTAAAACAGTTGTACCTTGGTCCATTTATGAGACAGAGTTACATGTGATGAAAGTATAAGTTTATCAAACTCTACATTCAAACTAGAATATTATGAGAGAAAGGTGTATACAAAGTATAAATGCAAATTACATAAACAAAAACAAACCACACGCAACGTTAACGATATGAAAGTACATTCAATGAAAACTCGAGATATATCTTGAAGATATATTTCAACCTTATTTATCTGAATTTCCAGGAACCTGTATTAGATTACAAAAAATAGATGCGTGGGGAAACCTTTTAAAGTTTAACAATTTTATGAATTTATAAAAAACGTCACTAATTGTCGTATTATACCCTCTAAGATGTGTAAACAAATTTAAGTCTGATACTTACAAGTCCTAGAACTTGTATTCATTAATATGAGAGTCCAGCCGAGATGGACCAATAATTCAATTCTATATTAATATGAGAATATAGCGTCTCTTGCGCCTGCCCAAGCATGAGGACCTTCAAGTCGAAATTGGAAGGGTAAACAAGAACCCCAAAAACATTTCCAAAAAAGTTTAGGATCGGTGAGAATTAATTTTAGCAAGTTAGTCTTAGCGTTGATAAGACAAGCTGTCTCATCCATATGAGGTATCCAATCAGCCACAATAGTGTAGCGAATGTTGTCCGGGTAGCGACGAGTTATCATGTCCATTTTCTTCTTCATATCAAAGCAAACTATCGAGCTTGGATTTCAGCTACGGGGAAAAAAAGGACCTACAGGTTGAGCCAGACCTATCATGCCAAGAGTGGGGTGTTTTAATCTTATGGGAACTACATACTTATACATTTCCATTTGTTGTTTTTTAACAGAAACTATTTTCTGGTCTAAAAATGGAAACTTGATATCGTAACCAGTTGCTAAAATTACGATGTCGACCTCATACTCTGTTTCTTCTCCTTCAAAAACTACTCCATTCTCGGTGAATTTGCGAATGTTTCCCTTCACTGTGACAGCTCCACTCTGAATCACGTGTTGCATCTCATCGTTGAGTGTGGAACATTGTTCTAGAATGGAACGTTTGCATCTAAAGCAGTATGGAGAATAGTCAGTATGTTTTATAGCAAACGTATCAACAAAGTAACGCAGTAGCTTATATGGTGTATAAAGCCAAATTAAATTGCACCATCGCCGACAAAGCGAAGTATCCAATGGTTTACCACCAGGACTAGTTCTGGGAATAATCCAACATCCACTCCTCGCACTTAGATATACCTTGAGGTGAGAAAAACAGATCTTGTACAAGTATTCAGTGCAACTCTTAAAGTTTATAAAGGTTCTAGTCTCACAGATATAAGATTCTAGCTTCCAATGTGATGTCATAAAAACAAACACAAAAACCTATCTTCCTTAAATTAAGTAGCCTGGACATCAAAACTAGATATAAGTACGTTGTACACTAGGCAAAATTTTCCGCATTTGTAAACATGCCTAAATTTAAGAATAAAGCATATTTTTATATTATAAATACTCATATTACTGTTACGATTTGACTCTGATATATTTCACATAGATCCATTCTGATCTGAGAAACTACAATACTACAGTCGTGTCTGGTACAAGTAATATAGAGCTGCAGTCCTACCTCACAAATTGTAAAACGGAGAGTCAATGTACGGACTGAATAAGTAACTGTAACGTAAGCTGATATCAATTTATGGTACACTGAAATTTGTTCTGAGCTCAAAAAGAAAGCAAAGTTCAAACTACTGTAACTTATAATATTTGTAAGCAAAATTAAGAAACATTAAAGCCATGTAGTTTCTGTAAGTACGAAGTACGAAATTACAACAGGAAGCTACAAATCAAACTGTGCAATTATAACACAAAGCTACAATACGGAGTGTATACTCTTAAAAAGAGAAATAGCTTAGTATGCTGGATCACGTGTCCAGAGTCGAAGGTCCGAGATGTATTACCACTGAACAAGCACCGCACTTACAGCTGTGGGTATGTGGATATAAAAATGTCAGGATATACATGAAGCCTTAGCGTATATAACACGGATATTTTGCCGATTTTAAGTGACAGACTATACTTGAAACATAGAATCTTCTAGCCTTGACACATAGCTCCGGTGCTAATAAAGGGTCACTGAAGTTTCAAACTACATTTCCTTCTTAAAATACGAATATGCATTTGAAACATTGTAAAACTCAATGTTCAATATCTGTAAAATGAAGCAATCAATGCGGTTTATACAAAACTATAGTACACTGCAGTCGGCGATGTTTTACTCTCGTATACTTACATAGATTAAGAGAATACTATGATTAAAAGAGTAGCTTAAGCCTAACCTGTTCAGATATCTGACTTAGCTCCACAGTCACGTCTTCTGCAAAGTTTCCTACACCAACAATCACCACCTTCTTGCCATTATACCCATCAGGTTTCTTGTAACTAAGAGTGAGTAACACTGTGCCTTTGAATTTTGCAATTTCTAGAAACGTGGGGATGCACGGAAATACGTGGTGATCAGTGCAAACCATCACTTCCGTCAAATATCTAATAAAAATGAACATTGTTTTCAATGTCTCGAATAGTTATTTTCCATCGTCTCGTTTCGTCAAAATCGTGATTTTGCGCTACTTTAAGAATGTCATGTCGAGACCTAATGTGTCGAATTAGATGAAAATTTTCAGCGTACATCTCAAAGTATTGAAGTAAGTAGCTATTATGCATATAAATAGGAAAATCCTTTGGTGGCGGGAAATCGCTAAAAGCGCTCATTTCTTTGCTAGTATTTGTTATGGCAGACTTCATCACAGAGCCCACACCTTCAACATCATCCTCTCTGTAGCACGAAAGTCCCCCTATCTGGTCTGTCTTTTCAAAGCACTCCAGAAGCAAATCTTCTTTCAGGAAAGCCTTGATGGATGTGAGTCCACTGGATCCAGCTCCAGCTATACAGATCCTTTTTGTTGCTTCCATTATTTACAACGATGTAACTTCGCTATTAGGTGATTTCAACCTGTAACATAAGTAGCCTATAAGTTAAGTTAATATTTATTCTGTGCTATAAATAACGATAACGTATCACATAAGAAGGAAAATGAAACGTAAAAACCAGTATTAAATATTTATTTCCTGGATATATTCTCAAAACCCAAGTATACGGACTATTAAACGATTCTTCTCGATGGACTGTAATATCATCTGTTTTGTTATTCAATTATTTATTATGTTTATTGACACTTGGTTGTTATTTCTTTATTTGTTTAGCAAACTACCGAATATAAATGATGAAGAAAATGTTTAGTTTTAGTGTTTCGTCTTTTTTTTTTGTTATAATTGTTTATTTTAGATTCTAAAATAAATTTAGTTTATGAATTTAACAAGGTTGTCAGATTAGGGAAGAAAATGTTATTTATGGAAAAAGTGAAACCAATATTTTTTAAATGGGGATTTAGCTTAAAATGGGGAAATTGGTTTTCTGTTATAAAACACTCAGAGACATTTTAATAACCTCACCTACTTTCTAACAATAAGTGATGTAGCAGTCAGTTGCATAGACTTTAGTTTTGAGTATCACCCCAACGTTTGAAGAACATTAATCATTTTCTCTGTGTATGGCTACTGTAAGCCTGAAATCTTATAAATGTATGCAACAAAACTGTTTTTCATTAAAACTATAATTCTTGTTTCCTTGTTTGTTCTAGAAAATGTATACTCATTTTCTCGCCTGTTCAGTCTCCGACATGAAATGAAAGTAGTTACTGGAAACTACGAAATAAAGAAGGAAGACTCAAAAATCGAACTTTAGTATTCTTATGCCTTAATTTGAAAATTGTTTGCGGACACCTAAACTTATCGAATTTTTTTTTATTTTGAGAAAATTCGTGTGCATGAAAATTTATCTTCCAAATTTAAATTTTTAATTCATATAAACTTAATTTTATGAAAAATATTTTTGTCCCATAAATCGTATTTTATAATATTTCAATGAAATTTTACAAGTGGCTTGCGGACACCCGGTATATTCATTGGTCTCTGCCTGAGACACAAAGGGCCAAGATAGACCAATGAAGATTAAATAAAACGTAAAGTACTGTTCGAAGGAGGCTGCAGGAGTTTCTAGCCAACAACAAGAATGCTGCACATGTTCAAGAACAACGATATATTCTCGACAATTAACAGGAATGACCTGGAGTCTCTACTTTTAGAAATCTGAGTTTATAGAATCGCTACTCAAATATACATATACATACGTAATAACTTTTTACTGATAATCATATTTAGTTACCTTACATGCAATCTCTTAATTGTTTATTAAACGTGTCCAATAAACGTACGTTTCGTTGTATTAAAATTCTACAACAATGGAGCTCCAATAGCGAAAACATCTTAAAATAGTGAAACTTTTACTGACTTCGAGGAGAATTTTGAGAGAAGCATCTGATGACCTTGGAATTTAGTTCTCATTATTGACACGTTGTAATGTACGGAGCTACCATTAATTACACAAAGATGAGTATATCTTGCCTTTGAATATATAATGTTTGAGTGACATTCGTTCGCAAAACAGACAAGGCTTAATGAGAGAGAGTTTAATCGTTAGCTATACAACTACAAAACGTCAATTAGCAAAAACAAGAAGTGTCTAAGGTATATCTTGAAAAGCTAATTATGAGCGACAAATGAGCATAAAGTAAAAGTAACGATAGACTTTCTGTTTGAGGATAAACCTAACAGAGCATACGAGTAAACGACTGTTTACCTTGCCTGATAACAACGTAAAGACGGAAGGTAAGGAAGGTAACAACGCACACGTTATTCTGATACACGTACTTTGATAGAAGGAGGCCTAACATGGTCGTTACAAAAACATGTAATCTTTTTGAAATATTAGAATGGAGTTGTATTTCTTTTGTTAAATTTCGGACCACTGCTGTGAATTAGATGGCTTAATATTTAATAACCATTATCAACAGGTAGATATTAATAATAATATGAAAATCAGAAACTTCGGTTATATGTTCTGTGGTAAAATAAAAGTAAAATTACACTTTGATACGGTCGGTTATTGCACACTCACTGTCGTACACGCTGCTCGAACGATCACATACAGAGGCTGGTAACTGATGTTTGTGATTCTTAAATCAATTCGTTGTTGGTAGGCATAGCACGGATAACTTATTATGTAGGTTTGCGCTTAAAAACAAACAATTAGATTCTTAAATTTTAAATCGGTATGAAATGCTTGTTTTTACTTCATTTTTGTTACCGAAAACCGTTAGAAATTTAGAAAAATGATTTAATTATCATCACGCTAATGACATAACAGTTTTCTAGTATTAGCTAAGTGAAATCTGCAGTACGCTTGTGTATTAATAAAGTAAAAATCTTGTATAGAATCACCAAGTGAACGTAATGAAATTTTTGAAATTAAAAGAACAATGCGTGTCACTCTGTCGATATGTGAATGTGTGCTCGATCACCTGGAAACCTGACACTGGTATTGGCTAATTGTGAAGTGTTACTTTTAGATTTATATGATTACAACGTGTATTGTTATATAGGAGTGCAAAACTGGAAAGTTCATAACATTATCGTTAAAAACTATTACTCTTGTAAAATAAAGAAACAAGCAAGAGAACACATTAGGTTAATTATTTACCTTTGTGTGGCTTACAAATGATGAAATAACATAACATCTTTTTCATATAAATTACAACAGGCTCTAAACATCAAAAACCAGGCTTAAATTATTTATCCATTAACTTTATTAGTGCTTGTATATATTCTGTTGAAATGCTCTCCACAGTTGATAACCTCTCCGATATATTTTATTAAATAAAACGTTTTACCAATAAAATCGTACAGCAAAACGGAATAACAATACAACGTACTTATATCTAGTTTTGATGTCCAGGCTACTTACTTTAAGGAAGAAAGGTTTCTGTGTTTGTTTTTATGACGTCGCATTGGAAGCTGGAATCTTATATCTGTGAGACTAGAACCTTTATAAACTTCAAGAGTTTCACTGAATACTTGTACAAGATCTGTTTTTCTCACCTCAAGGTATATCTCAGTGTGAGGAGTGGATGTTGGATTATTCCCAGAACTAGTCCTGGTGGTAAACTATTGGATGCTTCGCTTTTTCGACGGTAGTAGAATTTGATTTGGTTTTATACACCATATAAGCTACTGCGTTACATTGTTGATACGTTTGTTGGCAAAGAAACTGGCCATTCTTCATACTGTCTTAGATGCAAACGTTCCATTCTGGAACAACGTTCCACAGTCAACGATGAGATGCAACACGTGATTCAGAGTGGGGCTGTCACAGTGAAGGGGAACATTCGGAAATTCACTGAGAATGGAGTAGTTTTTGAAGGAGAAGAAACAGAGTATGAAGTCGACATCGTAATTTTAGCACCTGGTTACGATATCAAGTTTCCATTTTTAGACCAGAAAATAGTTTCTGTTAAAAAACAACAACTGGAATTGTATAAATATGTAGTTCCCATAAGATTAAAACACCCTACTCATGGCATGATAGCTCTGGCTCAACTTCTTAGTTCTTCGTTCCCCATAGCTGAAATCCTAACTCGATAGTTTGCTTTAATATGAAGAAGAAAATGGACATGATAACTCGTCGCAACCCGGACAACATTCGCTACATCATTATTGTTGATTGGCTACCTGTTATGGATGAGACAGCTTGTCTTATCAACGGTAAGCCAAACTTGCTAAAATTAATTCTCACCGATCCTAAAGTTTTTTGGAAATGTTTCTGAGGTCCTTGTTTACCTTACCAATTTTGACTTCAAGGTCCTCATGCTTGGGCGGTCCCATGGAAGCAGGCGAATCTCGATCAGATGTTGCCAGAGCTGTGAATGTCCACCCAAGCACCATCACAAGGCTATGGAATCGTCAACAACAACATGGATCAACTCGTGATCGTCCACGAACTGGCAGACCTCCTTTGACCACGCCCGCAAAAGATCGCTACATCCGGTTACGTCACCTTCGGGATAGAACCACCACTGCGACGTCTACTGCCTCAACCATACCAGGGCTGGATACGATTTTCGATCAAACCGTACGCAACCGTCGACGAGATTCTTAGGCCCCATGTGCAACCCATCATGGTGAACGTCAATGACGTTTTTCAACATGACAACGCCCGTTCTAACACAAGCCGACTCACCACTGTCTTCTTGAGACACCACAATATCAACGATCTTCCCTGGCCCTCCAGATCACCAGATTTAAACCCCATCGAACATCTTTGGGACGGGTTGAACCGACGTCTGCGATGGCGACAACCTCGACCGCAGACTCTACCTCACCTTGCAGCAGCTTTGCAGGCTGAGTGGACAGCCATTCCACAGGATGTGATTCGTTATCTCATCGCTTCCATGGGCAGGAGATGCCAAGCACTTATTGATGCTCACGAGGGGCATACTCGTTATTGACGTTGAGTGGCGTTAAACTTCAACTAGTGAACGTGGACTTAGCCTTTGCAGACTTTGGATGTTCACCAGTGAATGTACAAAGTTTCACACATGTCATACAGAACTACCCAGAATAAACTTGTTAACAATTTGTCTCAAATTTTGCCTTTTGCGTTTCTTTTTTTGAAGAGTATATACACTTCTATGTTCGAGTCCCCGTGCCACTAAAAATAATCACCTTTCAATCCCACTATTCTTTGGTAAAAGAGTAGCCCAAGAGTTGGCGGTGAGTTGTGATGTCTAACTGCGTTCTTACTTTGCTAAATTAGAGACTGCTAGCGCAGATAGCTCTCGTGTAGCATTGCGCGATATTCAAAATAAAAAAATATCATATAACGGCTACATCATAACTTCATATGTCATATGTTAAAACTGGATTTAGAATTGCTTCCTCAAAAAAAAATTCTCAGAGATATGTTTATGACATGGTTTATTTACAATTAGAAGTTGGTGTTTTAAGTAGAATTAAGTAAAATAACAATAAATAAATCATTGTCAATCAAAATAAACGTAGTCTCGTTTCAATGATTACCTTGATTTGTTGGATTGGTCCTACGGGCTGGGAACGTCGTCTGTTCTGTGGTGGCTTGAACTGATCACCAATCAGATCAGTTTGTTTCGTGTATTTCGCTATAATGTCTTCTCTGTGTCTCAGGTAAGCTCCGAAATGAGGAAGTTTCTGTACATATAAAACTAGCGTTAAACATTAAATATTTTAGGATAGCGCATCAGAAGTGATCTAAGTTTGCATACGATAACACAGAGAGTGAAGAGGCTCAACGAATGTCATATGAAAATATTTTATATAGTATAACATATCTAAGAGTGTACCTTGATACCACCGAAATTAAAGTTCAAGTAAGTTTATTTTAGTTTATGTATGATATAAATACAATCGTAAGGTTAATAAATTCCCATGACATTTATAATATACGAAACTGGATGAACAAGTTTCAGTACTGCAGTGTTTCTCAGTAAAGGTAGTTACTTGCGTGCCACTTATTATTTTTTTAATGAGTGAAGGAATATGTTGAGGGACGATATGTAATACACTGTATCCTCACTAAAATGCTATATGTGTTGTAGTAATTATTTATTTTCATAAAAATTTTATTAAAACGAGCTATTTTGCATTATTGCACATTTGATTGTATGTTATCGTCAGCGACCCTCCCTTCATGAAACGCTGTTCCAACACTTTGTACGTCACATTTTGATATTAAAAGAAGTATTTTATATTTCTAGAACTTTCTTCTACTTTCTATAACCACAAGTATACAAGGAATCTCCGGAAGTGAGAACCTGAATGAACTGTTTATGTTCATTAGTTTTATTTGCTTTGTTATAAGATTTTCAATCGTTGAAAACAAGATAAAAGCATTTTAAAAATATGACGACATTAAAAAGACTCACGAAACTAACAGTAGAAATGAACCTACTTACCGTTTCAAGTTAGTCAATCCTTTCTGAGAAACTTAAGATGTATTTCTGTTTTACTTTACTTCATTTCAACATCAGATTTTCAACAACTTAAAGGTTAGTATGGTTTGGGTTTAAATCTTTAAGAAGGATTCGGTTAGGGTTAAGAATGAAATATGTTAATCTTGAATGTGGCATCAGGTATAACACTTATAGGCTTTTCTTTTTGGTGACAAGACGACGGTGGAGACTGAAAGTTCCATTTGATCGTTGTTTCCAAACTTTTTAAGTACATGTTCGCTTTTAGTCCTGTGACATAGTCATCAATGATGGTGAAGTCTTGGTCCTGTAAAGCGCTGTAGACCTGTTTTGTTTTCAAGCCAGAAAAAACATTGTAAAACTGTAAGTAATGATCACAGTGTAATATTACATAATATCAATAAATTTCAAGAAATATTTTTGATAATCAGAATAATACCTCATGAATACCAATATGTTCTAACATTATCAAGGAAGCGAATCCATATTTCTCATACTACTCACTGATTAGTAGGTAGGCTTATTATACGTCACGGTTTGAAGTGTCTGTCCTGGTGTTTAGTCCGGTTTACTAATTTTTCCTTATTGACACTGAATTGTTTTGGAATGTCCAAGTCTTTGATGAAAAGGCATAGAATCCAGAAAGGATAAACGGAATATGTTAAAATCTGCATGGAGTTTTGATTTACTGTAGCATGCATAAGTATAATGATTCATCAGTGGGCTGCTATTGGCGGTACACATGTAACAGCAGGTAGACAAGCGGTGAGCCATAGTATATGTAAACCTCTTTTTGCGCATGTGTTTGTGTTTTGTGATAACTTTATTTATTACAGCATTTATAATATCAGTCACACTGTACATGATGAAATATTTTCGTTCTTTTAGTTTAGAAATTAATTCTAGTCATAATGTCGAAAGCTGGTATAAGAAAGTTCCCATTCAACAGTCAATTGCAAAACGAATATCCATTCTTGAAAAAAAAATTGTGGCAAAACGGACAGTATCAAATGTTTGCAGTGTTATCTGAATTCTTTGTTTCACACGGTAGCCGCTCACACATAAAAGAACAGTTAAAGAGTGCAGCACATTCAGCTTGTCTTTCAATAGCTGCTAAAAGCTCAAAAGTTGTCGTGTTCTTTAAAAAAACTGTTCCGAAAGAGAGTGACTTGTTAATAGTTGCCAAAGAGGCAGCTCTTGCTTATCACAGTGCTGTTCATAACATATGCTTTAAAACAGCTGATTGCTCTTCCAAACTGATAGCAAAGTTATTTGAACCAAAGTTCAGTTCCACCAGAACTCAATATTGACTTGAGTTGCAGTTAGTTCTTTGAAAACTAATATATTTTTGCAGAAAGTTCATTCAAGTGAGAAATTTCAAAATAATAACATTTTGATGTTTTTTAAGGGGAGTTAGGTTATAAAATTACTTCTTTATTATATCAGTGCCAGTACGTATAAAAAAATTGAAAATTGCCCCGGTCTGAGGCATTGTAAATAATGGTAAGCCTTCACATAGGACAAAATATTATTTCTTATTTTATAAGACAAACTATCGTAAAATGTTTTATCCACTCGAGTAAAATAGACCTAAGTAGACAGAGTAATGATTTCTGAACATAAGGTTCGAAAAACATGAAACTTCTTACTTGGAGCACTGTAGCTCCGCAATAAAGAAACTGTAGGCCTACTTCAGCAGAATCTATACCCCCTGTAGCTAAGATTGAAACTCAGGTAAAGCCTAAGCTATAGCCGAGACTATTCGAAGAGCAATCGGGCGAATGGCATTTCCTAATACTCCCCCATAGGATGTCTTATTTTCTGTTCCCATGACTGGCCATCCAGTACCTTCTCCTGGCAGACCCATAAGACCTGGCACTGTATGTATTACTGTTACCACGTTTGCTTTGCATAAAAAGTGAGTGAGAGAGAGAGATAAACAAATCAATTTTGAAAACCCTGCAAAGGTACATATTGTACACACCAGAATATAACAAAAAACGATATTTATTACACTGAAAAGAAGCAGTCTTTGTCGTATTCATTTATGCAATATCGAGCTTAAGTATTACAGCTGTAAATTCGTGTACAATAAATTTATTAAATTATTTTCTTACATCATATGATGAAATACTTTAAAATTGTATAAATATTATTGTATTGTTAAGGATATGAAATAATTAGTAAGTACATGTTAACATATGTCATTAGAAAAATATATTTTGACAATGCTGAGATGTTTTTAATCTGTGAGAACATTTGATTTATCACTCTCTGGTATCGTTCGTTTTTTTAAAAAATATATCACGCTGAAAGACAGTAAATTGTATATGATTCTTAGTATTCCAATGACATATTAATATACTTTAAAACGTCGTTAGAATGTGTTTCTGTTTTCACATTTCTTCGTACTGAACAAAATATAGGAAACAACTACAATAAATAAATGGTCACATTTCGAAAACATACTTTATTTCAATTCTATTCGTGACAAGGAACTTGTCTTTCACCATATACAAAAGTATTAAATTATCTCAGTTTATTAACGGATAGAGTGTGAAGACCATAAAATGTGGGCATATAATAAAAATATCTTCCCATTCTTATGGAACGGAACTTATTAAGGGAGAATAGTAACAGCTTTTGATTATGGGTTAGAAGTTGCTAGAAAATGTGTTTTTGTTAATATCATTGTTTAAAACCTTTCATCTAACTTCTTTCAAGTTGGGATGTTCACTATACTGTGGTTGTATTTGATTAGTGTTTAATAATTTAGTCAAGTGGTACATTATGTATACCCCCAGTAAATCGATGGGTTTCGATACCTATGATGGACAGAATACAGGTAATCCATTGTATTGCTTTTTGCTTATATCAAATCAAACAAGCCCCCATGACGAAGTAGTATGTCTGTGGACTCTCCCTGCTGTAAACTGGGTTTCGATATACGAGATGATCAAATGACAGTTAATCGATTGTGTAGCTTCGTGTTTAATTCTAAACATATAACCTAACAAATGCATTTATCAAGTTCAAGTAGTTTATTTATGTGAGTAAAAATGATGAAAACAGGTAAGATATGTATATTGTAGAAATCTACGTATATTATCTCCTACCCCAAGTATTATTCATTTGTAATATAATGGAAGGGAAATATACTCGTTTAAACTCACCTTCGCTAACAGCTTTTGCCATAGAGACAATATTAGTAACGATGGCTGTGAGTTTCGCAAAATTTGGAATTTGAAAAAGTTATTGAACCCTCGAACATATATTTCGAATAGATTCAAGATCCTAAAAACAATAACAATATTACTCTTATGTAGGTTTGTATAAGAAAGGTTTTATATTCTATTTTCACACAATAGCAAAATAATCGTAATGAAACAACTTATCACATTTAGAAGGTGTTTAAATATGTGTATTCAGAGTTGCGTCAATAATCGTAATTATATTAACTGATATTAAGAAGGTTGAGAAGGCATGTGTCACAATGGAAATGGTTTATTTTGGATAGAACCAATTTGCCTTTCGTAATGGTAACTTTCCATTCCTTGTTGTCACCAAGTAAGGATAAATCCTGACAAGCTGTTGGCAGGCGTTATTAACTACGATACCACTAAAATCCTTAACCAAAAAATTAAACAGTGCTCTGAAGGGAAAGGAAGGTTTTTAGTTTACCGTATTCTACTACAAAAAATGTATGTTTAGTTTTTGTAATTTGGAAGAACTCAAAAATATGTTCTACAGCGAGTGGACAAAAGAAGTCACTTCTATCCCGAAAATGTTGTTAATTTGTTATCCGTTTTATTAAATAACAGAATAAATACACTGCTGGCCGAAATCTTAAGGCCAATTAACATAAAGAAAAAAATATGTATTTTGCTTTGTGAGACTTAACCACTTGTACGATGAAAATAAGAAAAGGGAAAATAAAAAACTTTCTTAGCATTTAATAGGGAAAATGTGAACACTATGAAATGAGCTTAAATACTAGCTGGTCAAAATTTTAAGACCATACCAAAAAGAAGTCCTAAACAGGATAGGAAATGCCCAAAAAGAGGTCTCAGTAGTGAGTTGCTCGGCCGTCATGGTCGATATAAGCGTTTGCAGAAGGCTGGCTGGAATGTTATTCCAAGTGGTGAAAATGGTTTCACGAAGATCATGCACTGTTTGGAATTGACGTCCATTTCTATAGACTTCCCTTGCCACCCACCCCCAAACATTTTCAATGGTGTTCAGTTCCAGCGAACACACCGGATGGTCCAGAAGAATCACGTTATTTGCCATGATAAAGTCCTTTGTCCTAGGGAATTGTGGTTTGCAGCATTCTCCTGCTGAAAGATCCAGTCATTTCCACACAAGTGAGTGCCTTCAGTCAATAAGGATGCTCTCTCCAATATGCCAATGTAGCCAGCTGCTGTTTGACGCACCTGTATAACCTGGGGCTCTATTGTTCCATGGAAGGAGAAAGCACCCCAGATCATGATGGAATCTCCTCCACTGTGTCGTGTAGAAAATGTCTCCGGTGGGATATCCTTATCATGCCAGTAACGTTGGAAGCCATCTGTACCAAACAGAGAACAAAACATTCTTTCACATTTTTACGTCCCATGTTTAGTGCTTCTCAGTAAGTTTAACCGACTTGTTTCGTAGTGTGGAAGGAGGCGTCGCCTTGGAAGATTTTTATGTTTTTTAAAGCCTTTCTATCGTAGATGCCGTCTTATTTTCTTGAGATGCATTCTGCGTCCGTAAGGGCCTTAATCTGGTTCGACGATCGAATGGTGTTTTACCGAAGAGCCCGTCGAATCTTCCTAATCAACGCCGGCGAAATCTTCTTGGGCTGACTGCTTGAAATTCTCGTTCCGTCAGGGTCTTTTAATAAATTTGCAACAGCAGTTTTACTACGCTCAGTATCACCAGCAATGGCACGTTGAGAAAAGACCTTGCTTTGGCAGCTCGACAATTCTGTTACGTTCAAACTTTGTCAACGTTTTAGCTTTTGCATGTTTTTAACCAATGTAACACAGGAAATGCCAGTGGGAAATGTTGACAACGTTACTGCTTGAATACAAATGAATAAATTTCGTAACGTGTTCACCGATTAACGCCTCGTTTCAGTTTGGTCTTAAACTTTTGACCAGCTAGTATTAAGGCTAAATTCATAGTGTTCGCATTTTTTCTATTAAATGCTAAAAATGGTTTTTTATTTTTATTTTCCTTTTTCTTATTTTCATCTCTCCAAGCTCTACTCAAATAAGCGGTTGAGTCTGACAACGCAAAATGGATGTTTTTTTTATGTTCATTGTCCTTAAGATTTTGGCCAGCAGTGTATGTAAAACTATATCTTTTTTAGAACGTACTCAACGGAATCTGTTCAAATATGATGTCAAATCTCAATTTTAACACTGGCTTTGGTAAATACCTGAATTTTCGTAATTTTAGTTACATTTTCTGATAAAAGGTGTCACGTACCTGGCGTAGGTTTTAGTATCTTTTTATTCCAATTGGACAACAAAATGATCAGGTGATATTTATGGGCGTGTGCTTCGGGTTCTTGAATATTTCACGTTATAAGAATCAATGTTAAGAACATTAAGAAAGTTTCTTTTGCTTTCTATAAGTTGGTAAAATACTTTTACTCAATCATTAAATAAATGAAACCGAAAAAAACGAAATCACCTGTTTTACAGTTCCTTTATAATATAGTACGTGAAGTGTGCAGTTTAGTACATATTGTGAAAACACCTATTTGATAAAAGATATAATGTAAAAACGATATATTAGATAAATATATTTTATGTTTTCCTTGTTTTAATGAGTTTCGCGGAGAGCTAATCGAGGGAAAGCAGCTAGTCATTGCTACCTACCACCAATTCTTGAGCTAATTAAGGATATAGTGTAGAGCCGACATATTAGTTAAGTATATTGTATGGAAACGTTAACTTAAGAATATATTGTGGAGACGATACATTAGTTAGGGATATAATGTGAAAATGATGCATAAATAAAGGATGTAGCGTGGAAACGATACTTAAGGGTATAGTGTGGAAATTAGATATTAAATAAAAATATTGGGAGAAAATTATATATTAATTGAGTATATAATCGTTTTAAATATATATAAAATGATATATATATATATAACGTATGTGATTAATGCGAAAACAATATAAAAATGGAATGCGAAACCGAACTATAGTTAAACAATAACATTGAACAAAAATAAATTTAACGTTGTTAAAATAGTTTTTAACTTTCATAAACGATCGATGACTTTCTTGATTGAAGATACGTAATTAAATAATATGCTGTCAAATATCTGTAAATTAGATATATTGATGACTAGTAAAATGTCACTTCATAATACTTAGTAATGCGTGGTTAATTGATAATAACAGTTGACCAGTAATTAACTGGAATAGAAGCATGATTTTGGCTCTTGCCAGACATCATAATTACATTTATAATTTAGAACGTTGTGCATGAACCAACGTTTACTTCACGATAGCATTTTGTTATCCCAATCATTTAGACGTATTTTACCATTACTAAACATCTGATTTTGGTATAAAACCTGGTTGGTGTTGTCATCTTATATATTTACTTCTTTTACTTCAGAGTAGCATTTTGTTATCACAATGATTTGTGAAGCAACACGTCCTTCATTTGTGTAAAACTAGAGGGAGAGCAACTAGTCATCACCAACCACCGCCAACTCTTGGACCACTCTTTTATCAACGAATAGTGGGATTGATCATAACATTATAACGCCCCCACAGCAAAAGGGCGAAAATGTTTGATGTGGCGGGGATTACGTTGTGTAAAAAAATAGAAAATAGCTTTATTTTCGGTTCATGTTGATATTTTAAGCTGTAGCCAAAACTAAATCTTAATTCTTTAACTCCCAAACTATGCATTATTTATGTTTCGTATAGAATCCTTCACAAAACTTTTTCAAGCTAAAACATCTTCTCGTGATAATGACCCACGCCAGTAGAGCAGTAAGTCTACGGTTTACAACGATAAATTCAGGCGTTCGATTCCCCTTGATGGGCTCAGCAGATAGCCTGATGTCGCAATGCTATAAAAAACAACAACACCAGACACCAAATTATGATAACTTAACAATGTCACAGTATTTTTACGCTCAATAATTAGGTGAATGACGGTGACGTCGACTAATACAAACCTTTATATTTCAGTTGAAATGGAATATCCTCGTCATTATGTTTAGCTACGATATTCAAGTTCATAGAGAGAGAGAAAAAAGAAAATACTTCTCATTCCTTGATTCTAATACAACAAAACAAAATAAAGATATTATATTTATTTAATAAAAGAATATAATAGAGATATTATATTTGTCTTGGCAACACAACATAACAGAACTATTACATTTATTTGATAGCACTACATAAAAATATTATGTTTTTTTTTAGCTACATAACACATAAAAATATTTTGTTTATATTGGTGACACAAAATAACAGAAATATAGTGTTTGTCTTGGTTCAGTCTATTACCCTATTTTCTATATCTAAATCTTCCTTTCAGAATAATTATCACGTAATTTAACTTTACTAGGCTTCTTGATGACGAGAAACCTTTTCTTAACCTAAAGATGACCTAGGAAGATCGAAACGTTGTTCTGTCCTTATCAATAAAAGTTTGATATCCATACCAGCCGTTTTGAGATACATTTTTACTAGGCTGAAGAATTAGCAAAAAGTAGAAAACGCCTCCCGCTAGTACAGAGGTTTGTCTCCGAATTTACAACGCTGAAATCACGGGTTAGATTCCCCTCGGTGGGCTAAGCAGATAGCTCGATATGGAATTGCTATAAGAAAACACAAACACAACACAGAAGTAGTAATTTATCGCCATTTATGAGTAAATAGCAGCATGAATAATGAGTTGAAAATTTAATGTGTGACGATGCTTTCTAATTCAAGTTTAGGAGATAGCAGTTCAAAGATAATAAGTTTCCCAAATCTACAGTTTCGTTCTGATATTTACGACATTTAAACAGCAGTGATTTAGTAACATATATATATACGTAAATATTCCACCACATGCAGAAAGCGTCCTATAATACGTCACAATAAAGTCCGGAATGAACTTTTAATCTACAAGTGAGAAGTAGAACAGGGTTACATAATATTAATATGATTTTGGCATTTATAATATCTGGTGAAAACTCCTGCTGATTACGTTTGTCAGACTTAAATTTCATTTTAGTACCACATAAAGATACATTGTAAAACATTGAACACTTTTCATGATGATGAAAACACCACTTCAAGTAAACACGTATTATAAAGACGTCTGCTGTGTGCATTAAAAATTTAAATAATATAATTTACAGAACAACGTTTCAACTTTCTTAGGTCATATTCAGATAGTTTGCAACTGACCATTTCTGGGTACATGTTTTATGGACAAGATTGTGAACGGGAACGAGAGTGTAGATGGATGTGGTTTGGGAGTTATTATTGTTACTATTCCATCGTTGTTTTATGCAGGTGATGATGAAAATGTTAAAACTAAGAGACACAAATATAAATTTTGTCAAGATACAGATGTTCTTCAGCTACGAAAGATTAAGTTTTTTAACAGGGTGGTTGCTCTTTGGAACGAGTGACCTTCAGATGTGGTGGGTGTGTAATTAAGGGAAGTTTGACAGATAGGTATGTGAACCAATATGGTACTAGATAATAAAAAATTCTAAGATAAGGAACCTGTTGACTATCTAGACTGTCCCATCCACTAATTTAAAATTACGTATAATATTAATAATAACAAATTAACATATTCAACTCAATACCATTTTTTATGACATAAAAACTACCCTGTACAATGATGCACTTAGTAGTTTTATTGTAAGATAAGATAATTCTCTGTCAGCTTTTGTTTTTATTTCCATTTTAAAATGTCTTAATTTTTAATTATTTGACAAAAATGTTCCTCCCCCACTGGCTCAGTGGTAAAGCTTGAGTGTCTATAACACTAAAATTCGAGGTTCGTTCTCTTCGATGGTTTTTACACAGATATCCCGTAAGGCATTGTAGCGCTTAACAACAATTAAATAAACTTGAAAAAGTACTACTTGACGTCGTAACCTACTTTACGCTTTTAACCATGTGATACCTTAAGGTAAAATTATTGCTTCATCATCTCTGCTGGGTTGTTGTTAAGTAGAAAACTGTGGGGTGTTTTTAATCTTGTGGGAAGTACATACTTATATAATTCCAGCTCTTGTTTTCTAATAGAAAATATTTTCTGGTTTAAAAATTGAAACTTGATATCGTAACCAGTAGCTAAAATTACAATGTCGACCTCATACTCTGTTTCTTCTCCTTCAAAAACTACTCCATTCTCAGTGAATTTCCGAATGTTCCCCTTCACTGTGACAGCTCCACTCTGAATCACGTGTCGCAGTTCATCGTTGATTGTGGAACGTTGTCCTAGAATGGAACGGTTGCACCTAAAACAGTATGGAGAATGGTCAGTTTTTTTTGCGAACAAACATATCAACAACGTAAGATAGCAGCTTATATGCTGTATAAAGCCAAATGAAATTCCACCACCGTCGAAAAAGCGAAGCATGCAATGGTTCACCACCAACACTATTTCTGGGAATAATCCAACATCCACTCCTCACACTTAAATATACCTTGAGTGAGAAAAACAGATTTTATTGAAATATTCAGTGAAACTCTTAAAATTTATAAAGGCTCTCGATTTACAGAGATAAGATTTCAGCTTCCAATGCGATGTCCTAAAAACAATCACAAAAACCTTTATTCCTTAAATTAAGTTGCTTGGACACCAAAACGAGATTAAAGCACGATGTATGCCAGACAATATTTTCCGTATTTGCAAACATGCGTAAATTTAAGAATATAGCATATTTTTATACTATAAACACTCAAGTACCTGTTAATCAATAATTATTCATGAAACTTCTCTGTGAAAGGTAAAAATAATGTTTGTGTCTACTGCTGCTACCTTTTAAACAAAGGTTAATTTAACAAATTACATTTTGAAATTGATTTACCTACACAGTATTTTCTAAAAAACCTCTCTTCTGAAGGTGCTTTATTAGAATCACATAGAAAAACAAATATAGATATATATTTCAAATGTAGGTGTTTCCTGCCTTTTAAGTAACGACTGAGGACAACCTTTCTTATCTTAATAGATAATATTCGCTTGTCATTGGTTAAAATTTGTTTTCGGTTAAGGACACGTGTATGACAGCTACAACAGAAAAAACAAATTTTATATTTAGAACAAAGAGCAGAAAATAACATTTGTCTAAATATACTTTTTAGTATTTTATTTTTTCAAGATGTTGGAACATTAATGAATACACTGTCATAGCCTACTATAAAAAACAGGTTTTACAGGTACATTGGGAGGCTTCAAGACGTCATCAACACTATCTTTTATGTCCAGTAAAGGAAAGAGGCAGTAAGCTGAGTTTATCTTAGATCCCTTTAAATGGCCGCGTATCGTAAAGAAACATTGGGATGTTTGAAAATACCATTAACATCATGAGTGTGTAATTGATGAGTTAGTATGAATTCCTCTTTAGAAACGATATTTACCAAATTAAACAGAACTCTAATTAATTTCAATTTTAATGTTAAAGAATAATCCTTTAAACGAAACGTGTGTTGTTACCTCATAGTTATTATCCTTGATTTATATTGTTTTTGTAAGCTTAAATTATAGTTTCTTTCGATGGATTCCCATTTCTTGCAATGTTTTAGATTTTTGCATAAAACGAGCTTTTGTACATTTTTAAAAACCAATTTAAGACATACATAACAAAATATAGACCGATAGTAACACAGCAACACACATTCATTCAAAAATAATATACAGGTTTTAATATGATTTAAAGAAACGATATTTGAGCTAAACCACGTCCTTACTATCCACATTACCAGGTTTGGTCTCACTCTATCTGATGAGTATGCAGCATAGTTTCTTTGGCACAAGGCTCCATAGTAATTATATCATATCCACTCCTCCATGCTCAAGGACAATGGTTTTTCAACGCCTTTTAATAGCTCATTAGTAGAGAATTACATTATCAGTGTGTTAAAGTATGGAATAAAATAAATACCTGTTTCATTCTCCAACTAGTTAAGGGATGCGAGGGTTAACTGGAAGGTATGACTGGAAGCTTTATCTTACTGAATATTTTCCTTGTTTCCACAAAAAGATCCTTTATAGTTGTGATGTAAATTGTTGAATTGGACACTTGAATGGCTATTACGACTGTCTTTTGTGTCGATGAATTCCAATTCCTTACAAGGCTCCATAATTTGCCTAACTCAATTGGGGTATGACGTAGTTGCGAGTCTTATTCTCGATGTTGTTGGTAGCCCATGTTGATCCATATCACCTTATTTTTTAAATTTCATTGAGTGAAATGAACTTTCCCATCTTATAAAATTTTAATCACCTGAGTATATCTTTATTATTTGAATGAATGAATATTTCAACTTTACGTAGGGTGTGGTAGGTTCATCACTTGCTGATTTGCCTTTTCAAACTCGTTTTGATATAACGAATTCAGCCCTTAGTTAGATTACATAAACCTTGATAGGGCTTGAAAAAACTTTGAATTTCTTTATTCCTAGAAACGTGAGAATGTATGAAATTTACGTTGGGACAAGTGCAAACCATCACTCCGTGAAAGATCTCGTCAAAATGTACATCGTTTTCAATGTCTCGAACAGTTATTTTCCACCGTCCCGTTTCGTCAAAATCGTGATTTTGCGCTACTTTAAGAATGTCATGTCGAGACCTAATGTGTCGAATTAGATCAAAATTTTCAGCGTACATCTCAAAGTATTGAAGTAAGTAGCTATTATGCATATAAATAGGAAAATCCTTTGGTGGCGGGAAATCGCTAAAGGCGCTCATTTCTTTGCTATTATTTGTTATGGTAGACTTCATCACAGAGCCGACACCTTCAACACCATCCTCTCTGTAGCACCAAAGTCCCCCTATCTGGTCTGTCTTTTCAAAGCACATCGGAAGAAGATCTTCTTGGAAGCTTTGATAGATGCGAGTCCACTGGATTCAGCTCCAGCTATACAGATTCTTTTTGTTGCTTCTATAATTTACAAAGATGTAACTTCGCTTTTAGATGATTCTATCCTGTAACACAAGTAACCTATAAGATAAGTTAATATTTACTCTGTGCTATAAATAACGATAACGTTTCACATAAGCAGTAAAATGAAACGAAAAAGCAGCATTAAATATTTATTTCCTGGATATATTCTCAAACCCAAGTATTCGGACTATTAAGAAATTTTTCTCGATGGACTGTAATATATATCATCTGTTTTGTTATTCGATTTTTTATTATCCTTATTGATATTTGGTAGTTATTTCGTTATTTATTTAGCAAAATGCCGAATATAAATGATGTAGAAAATGTTTAGCTTCTGTGTTTCGTAATTGTTTTCTTATAATTACTTATTTTATATTTTTTAATAAATTTAGTTTATGAATTTAGCGGGGTTGCCAGATTGGGGAAAAAATTCTTATTTATAGGAAAAGAGAAACCAATATTTTTAAATGGGAATTCAGCTTAAAATGGAGAAATTGTTTTTTTGTGATTAAACTCTAAGAGACATTTTAATCATCTAATTTACTTTCTTACAATAAGTGATGTAGCAGTCAGTTGCATAGATTTAGTTTTAACTGTCACCGCGATGTTAGAAGTACAATAACCCTATTAAAACTGAATCATTAACATTGCATCACAAGTGTCTGTTGTGTTAACGCACTTAAAAAGCGTTATTCAACTGCATGAAATACAGTAAACAAACTTTCTACATAAAATTTAGTTTCTTCTTAAAATGTAATAAGTTGCTGTAGCATTTTCTTGTGAAGCATTATTTTTTATATATAAAAATACATCATTTTGTGTGTTTGATTATTGTAAGCTTAAAATCTTATAAATGTATGCAACAAATCTGTTTTGCATTAAAACTATAACTCTTGTTCCCTTCTTAGTTCTAGAAAAGGTACACTAATTTTTTGCCTTTTCAGACAGTCTCCGACATGAAATGAAAGTAGTTACTGAAAAATACGAACTTAAGAAGGAAGACTCAAAAAGTGGCGTTTCTCGAGCTTTTGTAACATTAGGCCTTAATTTAAAATTTGTTTGCGGACACCTAAACTTATCGAATTTTTTTTTGGTTTTAGAAAATTCGTGTGCATGAAAATTTGCCTTTCAAATTTAAATTTTTTACTTCATATAAACGTAATTTTATGAAAAATATTTTATTTTATAAATCGTATTTGTAATGTTTTAATGAAATTTTGAAAACGGCTAGCGAACACCTGGTATATTCGTTGATCTCTGTCTGAAACACAAGGGGCCTCGAAAGACCAATGAAGATTAAATACAGCGTAAAGTACTATTTGGAGGAGGCTGCAGGAGCTTCCAGCCAACAACAGGAATGCTGCACATGTTAAAGGACAACGATATATTCTCTACAATAAACAGAAATGGCCTGGAGTCTCTACTTTTAGAAACCAAAGTTTATAGAATCCCTACTCAAATATACATATATATGTAATAACTTTCCACTGATAATTTTAATTATATACTTCTATTTTATGTACATTTAAGTAGTAGTTTTTAGAAGTTTTTCGATTTTCATATTTTAACAATACCTTATGTTCATCTTTTTTTTATCTGTTTATTAAACAGCTGAAGATGGATTATGTATGATTTGAAATGACCAATAAACTTATGTTTAGATGTATTAAAAAAGAACTACACTGGATCTCACATCGCGAACACAGCTTAAAATAGTGAATTTTTTATTGACCGCTACGAGAATTTTGAGAGAAGCATCTGATGACTTTGGAATTTTGTTATTATTGTTAACACGTTGTAATATACAAAACTACCATTATTTACACGAAAATGAGTATGTTTGCCTTTAATATATAATGTTTGAGTGGCATTTGTTCGCAAAACAGACAAGTCTTAATGAGAGAGAGTTTGATGAGCTAGCTATGAAACTACCGAAAGGACAGAACGTCAATTTGCCAAAAAAAGTGTCAAAGATATACCTCGAAATATATCTTTGACAAGCGACAAATGAGCATAAAGTAAAAGTAACGATAGACTTACCCGGACGTTTGAGGATAAACCTAACAGAGCATACGAGTGAATGACTGTTTACACTGACTGCTAACAACGAAGAGAGTGAAGAAAACGAAGGTCACAACAAACACGTTAATCTAATACACGTACTTTGATAGAACGAGGTTGAACATAGTCGTCACAAAATCAGCTAATCTTATTTTAATATATGAATGAAGTTGCATTGTTTTTCTTAAATTTTCGGATTACTGCATTGCAATAGATGCCTTAATGTTTAATAACCATCAGCAACAGGTAGATGTTAATAATCATATAAAAATCAAAAACATCAGTCGTATGTTTTGTGTTAAAATAAAACTAAAATTACATTTTCACATGGCCCGGCATGGCCTAGCGCGTAAGGCGTGCGACTCGTAATCCGAGGGTCGCGTGGGGGGTGTATAATGTGACGGTCAATCCCACTATTCGTTGGTAAAGAGTAGCTCAAGAGTTGGCGGTGGGTGGTGATGACTAACTGCCTTCCCTCTTGTCTTACACTGCTAAATTAGAGACGGCTATTAGCCCTCGAGTAGCTTTGTGCGAAATTCAAACAAACAACAAAAAAAACATTTTCACACGGTCGGTTATTGTACTCTTTAAGTCATACTCGCTGTTCAAACTATATCATATTGTGGCTGGCCTCTGATATTTGTAATTCTCAAATTATTTAGTGGTGGGTGGGCATAGCACTGGTAGAGCATTATGTAGATTTGCGCTTAAAAACAAACAAATAAATTTTTAAATTTCTGTGAAATGCTTGTTTTTACTTCATTTTGGTGTCTAAAAACGATAAAAAATTTAGAGAAATAATTAAAATATCATCATGCTAGTGATATGATAGTTTGCTGCTTTAGCAGTACTCTTGTGTATTAATTAAATAGAAACTTGTGTAGAATCACCAAGTGAACGTAATGAAATCTTTGAAATTAAAAGAACAATGTGTGTCATTGTCGATATGTGAATGTGTGCTCGCTCACCTGGAAACCTAATACTGGTGTTGGCTAATTGTGAAGTTGTATTTTTACATTTATATGATTACAACGTGTATTTTTATACAGGAGTGCAAAACTGGAAAGTTTATAGCATTATCGTTAAAAACTATTACTCTTGTAAAATAAAGAAACAAGCAAGAGAACACATTAGGTTAATTATTTATCTTTCTGTGGCTTATAAATAACGAAATAACATAACACCTTCTTAATATAAATTCCAACAGCCTCTAAACATCGAAAACCAGACTTAAAGTTGTTGTTTTGGATATAAGTCAGATAAAGTCCCGATCCGATCAAGTCCTGAATTAAGTTTAAAATATTTATAAATTATTCTGTCGTAAGATAAACTACGACAAATGATCTATCTTTTGAGAAGTTGTGAGTTATGATTAAGCAGTGGTTTATTTTACAAACAGTGTACCTAACGAACAACTGATAACATGGTGTAAAAGTATGCTCTTTATTTAAGCTTGAATAAAACAAGACAGTTATTATCCAATTCATTCCACATGGTATTGCTACAGAGACTTGTACGAAAGGATTAGTGCAAACCTACAACATAGGCATTCGCTCCAGATTTTAGAGGTGTAAGTCTTTAAATTCACCACTGACCCACAGAGGTGCACGCAAGATCCAAGAACTTTTTACATAAAATGAGTGAACCAAAACTGACAATATTTTAAAACTGTTTTTAACTATCTTGGTTCGTCAGCTAATGTCACTTATTTCAACCAAGATTCTGAATTATGTTAAAACAGAAAAATTATTTTTAAAGTCTATCGGCAGTGACATACAGAAAACGATGCTCGGTTGGGACAAGAAAATATTGACAATTTAAATTTAGTTACAGCTTTGTCGTAATTCTTTATCACATAATCAGGCCCTCGATTCGTAATCAGAGGTTCGAGGGTTCGATTCCCCGTCAAACCAATCATGCTCCCCCTTTCACTTATGGATACGTTATAATGTTATGGTCAATCCCACTATTCTTTGGTAAAAGAGTAGTCCCAGAGTTGGCGGTGGGTGGTGATGAGTCGCCGCATCCCCTCTAGTCTTACATTGGTAAATGAGAGATGATTAGCGCAAATAGTTCTCGTGTAGGTTTCGCTAAATTCAAAGTAAACAAACATCACAGAACGGCTATGCTAAAACTGGATTGAGAATTGCTTCCTCAAAAAACAAATTCTCAAAGATATGTTTATGACATGGTTTATTTACAATTAGAAGTTGGTGTTTTAAGTAGAATTAAGTAAAATAACAATAAATAAATCATTGTCAATCAAAATAAAACTAGTGTCGTTTCAATCACTTCCTTGATTTGTTGGATTAGTCCTACGGGCTAGGAACGTCGTCTGTTCTATGGTGACTTAAACTTATCACCAATCAGATCAGTTTGTTTCTTGTACTTCGTTAGAATGTCTTCTTTGTGTCTTATGTGAGCTCCGAAATGAGGAAATTTCTGTACATACAAAACCAGCGTTAAACACTATATCTTTTAGGATAGCACATCACAAATTATCTAACTTTACATACAATAACACTGTGAGTGAAGAGGCTCAAACCCGTGACTAAACATCAGACAAGTATCTGAACCGGCTACAAAGAATGCAATTTGAAGAAACTTCATGGTGTTCTCGAAAAAAACCGCGCGTTTGCAGTTATGTAATATAACATATCTAATAGTGTACCTTGATATCACCTGAATTGAAGTTCAAGTAATTTTATTTTAGTTTATATATGATATAAATACAATCGTAAGGTTAATAAATTCCCATGATATTTATAATACACGAAACTGGGTAAACAAGTTTCAGTACTGCAGTGTTTCTGAATGTCCCAGATTTTGATGAAAAGGCATAAACTCCAAAAAGGATGAACGGGAAATGTTAAAATCTGCATAGAGTTCTGACTTGGTGTGGACAAAAAATAACTTTTAAGTTTTCATTTTATTAGTTGATGAGTGGTGTGAGCCAAAGTTCTGTAGCATGCCAATTTTCAAAGGTAATACATCAGACGAAATTCACAAACAGCTTATACTGAACATGTACAAGTATAATTATTCACAAGTGGGCTGCTTTTGGCGGTACGTGTGTAACGGCAGCTGCACCAACGGCGAGCGGCAACACATGCAAAGATTCCTTTAAGCAGGTGTTTGTGCTTTGTGATTGCTTTATTAATTATATTATTCACAGGTACATTCTGAATTATTTTCGTTCTTTTATTTTAGAAATTAATCCTAGTCATAATGCCCAAAGCTGGTAAAAGAAAGTTCACATTCAACAGTGAATTTGAAAAGAATATAAAAAGTCTTAAAAGTTTAAACATACAGCTAGTCTTTCAGTCGCTATTAAAAGATCGAGAGTTCATGTGTTCTTAAAAAAATTTGTGTCTGAAGAGAGTGACTTGTGAATAGTTGCCAAAAAAGCAGTCTTTGCTTATTACAGTGCTGTCCATAACATAAGCTTTAAAACAGCTGATTGTTTTTCCAAAATGAGAGCAAAGTTACTTGAACCAAAGTTCAGTTCTGCCAGAACGAAGAATGAATTATTATTTGAAGCAATTGTTCCTTTAGCAACAGATGATTGAAGAGAGACTTAATGGATGTCTAATTCGTTTCACTTACAGCAGATGTTTCAAATCGAAAAGATGCCAAAATAATATCTGTCAGGTGTGATATTTTTTGCCAGTGGACGGAGTGAAAGTAAAATTTTTAGACTTTCATTGGCATGAGAAGTTTTGACGAATTAATTTGTGTCCGCTTTAAAAAAAGATGGATTATCAAAAAAAATGTTGCTTATTGTTGTGGACTGCAAAATACATTTTAGAGATGTGGTGAGAAAGGAGAAAAACATTGTATATAGTAGATTGAAGAAGGAACTTGGCAGAAATATTGTGGGTGTTGGTTGTGGTGCTCATATTGTACATAACTGTCTCCGAGCTGCTGTTGATGTCCTTCCTATTGAAGTGGAATGCTTGATGGTCAAATGTTACGAGTATTTCAATATTTACACTGTGAACGTTAATACCTAAATTGAGTACTAGAAGGCTCTCCAATATAGAAATATGTAACTTTTGTCTTTGTTACCAGCTGTTGAGAGATTTATCCAAATTTATGAAGGATTGAAGTAATATTTTTGTTCATAAAAATAGTGGTCTTTTTTTATGAAAAGATTTCTTGAGAGTAAATGTGGAGAAATGTATCCATGGTTTGTTCATAGACAACTATAATGCACAAGAAAATTATTTTGACCATGGAGAAAACAAAATCAACTAAAAGTGATATTGTTTCAGAACTTAGTAAGTTGAAAACCAACCTGAAAAAAAGAAGAGATTATTACTTTATTCCCCTTGGTGCAAAAAAAAAACAAAAAACAATCAGTGTGCTAGAGGAAGAGGGAGGATGACAGGCAGAGTTGATTAGGAAGGAATTTACCAGTTCTTACGATTGCTGCCTGTCTTATATTGAACTGTGAGAAAACAGTTTTGGTGATGGGAAATACTTTGTTTAGATAAAACACAGTGTTTTAGTGTGGTCTGAAAGAATCAATAAAACGCTTGGAAATGCTGTAACCAATGTTGATGATCTGTTTGATGAAGTTGTTCTTGTCAAATCTTTCTTGTCATCAAAATGTGACGAATGGAAAGCAAAAGAAATAGGTTGCGAAGAAAAATGGTTAGAACTTTTCAACCACTTCAATGGTCAAAGTATTTCTGTACATAATCTCAGGAAAGTTATGGAGTACATTTTTTATTTACCAGGAACGTCGGACCCTGTTGAAAGAGAATTTTCAGTGATGAATAGCATTTGGTCTCAAGAAAGAGGTCTAATGAATGAATCACCAGTAAAAGTAATGTTGCCTTGTAAACTCAATATTGACTTGAGTTGGAGTGAGTTCTTTGAAAAGTAAGAACTAATAGGTTTTTGCAGAAAGTTCATTGAAGTGAAAAGATGTGAATCTTTACAAAAAAGTGTTTTGTGAAACATTTATGAAATTTTGATGTTCCTTGCCTTGCTGAATTCAAATAAATATTAGAGATATAAACTACCAGTATTTCTATTTATGTGTGGGCCAGGCATGGCCAAGTGTGTTAAGGCGTTCGACTCGTAATACGAGGGTTTAGGGTTCAAATACCTGTCGCACCAAACATGCTCACCCTTTAAGCCGTGGGTCAATCCCACTATTTGTTAGTAAAGAGTTGTGATGACCAGCTGCCTTTCCTCTCGTCTTACTCTGCTAAATTAGGGACGGCTAGCACAGATAGTTTTCGAGTAGCTTTGCGCGAAATTCAAAATAAACAAATAAATCCTCTTTTTGTGGCAGCATTAAAGCTAAAGTGAAGTTAGGTTATAAAAGCACTTCCTTATTATACCAGTGCTGGTATCTATAATAAAAATTGAAAACTGTCCCGGTTTGAGGTTTGGAAATTAAGGTAAGCCTACATGTAGGGCAAATTATTATTTTTTATTTTATAAGACAAACAATCGGAAAATGTTTTATCCACCCTAGTAAAATAGACCTAAGTAGAAAGAGTAATGATTTCTGAAGATAAGGATAAAAAAACATAAAACTTCTTACTTGGATCACTGTCGCTCCGCAATGAAGAAACTGTAGACCTACTTCAGCAAAATCTATACCCCCTGTAGCTAAGATTGAAACTCAGGTAAAGCCTTAGCTATAGCCGACAGTATTCGAAGAGCAATCGGGCGAATGGTATTTTCTAATACACCCCCATAGGATGTCTTATTTTCTATTCCCATGACTGGCCATCCAGTACCATCTCCTGTCAGACCATAAAGACCTGGCACAGTAGTTATTACTGTTACCCCGTCTGCTTTGCATAAAAAGAGAGAGAAGGAGAATAAAATAAGTTTTCTATCCAGTGTAGAAGTTACCTGAGTTCCGTCAAGGAGTCCCCAGTTTTAAAAACTCATACGACTGTACAGTAGTTCATTGTCTACCTGACAGTCATCACTAGAAACATTATCTACTCCGTAGAGTAGAACACGACATGACATACGAACTTCAAAAGTAAAAAATAAACATATTTGTTACCGTTAATTGTAGGTTTATTTACTCTTCAAACTAAACACTTTTGAAAACCCTGCGGAGGTACATATAGTGCACACAAAGAATGTAAAAAAAAAAGATATTTATTATACTGAAGAGAAGCAGTCTTTTTCGTATTCAATACCGAGCTTATGTATTACAGCTGTAAATTGGTGTACAATAAATTTATTAATTTATTTTCTTACACAATATGACGAAATACGTCTTTAAAATTGTATAAATATTATTGTATTGTTAAGGATATGAAATAATTAGTAAGTACATATTAACATATGTCATTAGAAAAATATCTTTTGACAATGATGAGATGTTATTAATCTGTGAGAAAATTTGATTTATCTTTCTCTGCAATCGTTTGTTTTTTTAATAAATATATGATGCTGAAACTCAGTGCGTTGTATATGATGCTTAGTATTCCAATGACAATACAACACTTCAAAACTGAACATTGATAATTTGATATTACTGGATTTAACTCTGCATTTTTTTTTCTGCACATGTTTAGTTAGATAATGATGGATTGTGACCTTCTATATTTTCATGTCTATTCAAAATCCTAGTGTGGTGTATCACAAATCTAGGCTACTTATAGTAATAGTCATTCTCGTCATAAATAATTAGTAGACTAGTTTGTATACGTCTCAATACCACCACAATATTTAGGTATCATTTACACTAGAAGGAAGAATGGCCATATGAGTACAAGCTCTATGAAATGCCATGTAGTTTGGAACTTTAGTCCATGACTGATCATTTATGAGGAATATTAAATTAATGTAAAACACATGTATAAAAACAAGCAGAAATAATATTTCTGTACATAACGAGAAGAAACCAGATGGTAACATATGGTAGTCTCAAATAGTACATTCCTATCTTTTCTTATATCAAGCTTTTATGGTCCAAAACTTTTAAAATTAAACTGAAATGAACGAATTTTAGTAATTGACTTGTATAGTCATAGTTTCCATTAATTACCTCTATAAACGAACGCATTACGTCACAACACTTACATAAGAACAACCTCATTGAAAAGTTTGAAGAAAGGGTTCAGGTTCACGTTTCACCATCAATGAAATCATTGGCAGATAAATATGCTTCACTTCGTCACCACAGTGAAGTACATGTGCAGACAGGAATTTTGTGCCAGTGTGTCTACTACTACTGTGTTACTGAGGCACTAAGGCGCTTGAGAAAAACCCACAACTCTATTTCCATGTGCTGCTACACAAGCAGCCAGTTAGAAACAAATTATTTTGCAGAACCGTGATGCACTGTGGGTTTGTTCCAAAGCTTACTGACAATCAAATCCCTGATATTAACTTGTTCTTTAATAAAGTGCTGTGGATTTTAGACCACTGAACCATACAAATTGTCACAGTGCTGTCCCTAAATCCAACCATTTTAGAAGGCAAACCACTTGAAACATTTGACGAAATATCCAGTTCCACTTTCAGCATCCCAAGAAACATTAGCAGGTTAACTTGATTTATTTCGCCACTATTGATAAAATATGGATCATTGTCTTCAGCATTTCTAGATCTATATAACTGAGATATTGTCACTACTTAAAATACACCATTCTTATCTTCATGAGTTTGGAGACCTGCATTCTCTGCTGCTGTGATATGTAAAGTTATATGTTATTTTTGCATTGCCTGTTCATTGGAACTGCTAGACTTAGTAACACAGGGTTGACCATGTGCTTTATTGGCCTGGAAGGTCCTAAGATCTGTAAGATAACGCTGAGATGATGACTACCTTACCTGGTAAAGTTGTGGATCATTGAGAGAGAATTAAGGATTCAATGACACAAGAAAGGAACATTATCTTACACTGTCCTTTATACAGTTTTCGTTTCATTAACTGGTACCCTCAACTAGTCTTTTAAGTTGTCTAGTAGGCTAGTTCCCCTATAAAAAGTTATGTCATAAGCTTGATATGTCCACAGGAAATTTAAATTCGTTTTAATATACTGCTTGAAAAATATATCTTATTATATATTTGTCCTAACTAAATTTATGTATGAAAAACATATTTGTTAGTCTTTTACTGTATTTTTTGAGCTTGCGTGAAAAGTTTGAAGCAACTGAATCGAAACTCAACTCACTCAAGGAAAATACAACTCAAGGTACCATATATAAAGCTGTCACGTGAAACTATGCATTCCTCATTAATTCTCGAAACAAACACCAAGATGGATCTTTTGCGGTTCGTTTTGTCAGTGGGTACCTTCATCTTGTGTATTCAAGTAGTCACGCGCTTCTGATAGAGAATAAGTTAGTCAGGGCAGTGCAGATTCTGGAGGATGTCCAAACCTAGAGGAGGGTGGTGTCACCAAGAGTCATCAGTCGACTTTGGCGACGCTTCCAGGAAAGGAAGTATTAGGGCAGGAGTCAAGGTAAAGGCCGTCATCGCTGCATAACAGTCAGAAGAGGCCGCTACATTATGAGAACCGCTATCCAGGACAGGTTAGCTACTCCTCGGTCACTGCGAAATGACCTTCAGCTTTCCACTGGAACCCGTGTGTCGACCCAAACAGTTCGAAATTGTCTGCAGGAAAGACGCCTTAGGATAAGACGACCGGCAAAAGGGTTTTTCTGACAGCGCGACACCGTGCAGAGAGGTTGTAGTTTGCTCGTCAGGACCTAGACTGGGAACTTCGTCAATGGTCCACCGTGGTGTGGACAGACGCGAAAAGGTTCATTATGTCTTGTGATGGTGAACGTGCTAGAGCGAGGAGACGCCGAGAAGAGCGATTTTCCTCCAGTAACATTATGCAAGTCAACCCTTATGGAGGAGGTTCTGTGATTATCTGGGCAGCCATATTCTTGGTTGACAGCCCGGACTTACTCATACTCGACAGGTGTATTCTAAACGCACGACGATATAGAGACGAAATTCGAGAAACACTTGTGAGGCCTTTTGCCGTTGCTGTCGGCGACGGGTTCATTTTCACGCAGGTTAACGAGCGAGCCCACGTCGCCAGGCTGTGCATCGACTTCCTTAACGAGGAAGGAATAAGACTTTTGTGTGGCCCGCCAGATCTCCATATTTAAATCAAATTGAATATTTCCAGGACATGTTGTCGAGGCATGTTAGTGGACTGCCATACCCCAAAAGAACTTCGATAGACTGATTTTAAGTGTGCCAAATCGGTGTCAGCAGCGTATCACAGCCCCAGGAGGTCACACTAGATATTGAATGTTTCAGAAATTTCTTAAATAAACACATGTAAACTGTTTAAAGTATTGTTTCATATGGGGTATCAGTTTTGGTAATATTGGTTATTTTTTAAACATTTTATTTCTCCATATTATACCGTTCATCACACATTAAAAAACGAATACAGATGGATCATAAATGAGGGAAATTACTATAAACATAAAAGTATTATCGCATTTTGAACACTGAGATTAATTATATAAGAAATCGCACTTGTTTTTTTAAATTTTGTGAGCAGTGTATAAGGTACTCAGTTTCCTGTAATAATACAACAAATACAGTTGTTGTGTGAAGACGTTGTATTAATTTTTATTTTTGCTAATAATATCAATTGAAGCATTTGAGAAACCTTTAAAATTTATCTGAGATATTAATATACTTTAAAACGTCGTTAGAATGTGTTTCTGTTTCACCATATACAAAAGTTATTAAATTATCTCAGTTTATTAACGGATATAGTGTGAAGATCATAAAATGTGGGCATATAATAAAAATATCTTCCCATTCTTATGGAACGGAACTTATTAAGGGAGAATAGTAACAGCTTTTGATTAGCGGTTAGAAGTTGCTAGAAAATGTGTTTTTGTTAATATCATTGTTTAAAACCTTTCATCTTTCTTCTTTCAAGTTGGGATGGTCACTATATTGTGGTTGTATTTGATTAGTGTTTAATAATTTAGTCAAGTGGTACATTATGTATTCCCCAGTAAATCGATGGGTTTCGATACCTATGATGGGCAGAGTACAGGTAGTCCATTGTGTTGCTTTTTGCTTATTTCAAATCAAACAAGCCCCCATGACAAAGTAGTATGTCTGTGGACTCTCACCCCTATAAACTGGGTTTCGATATCCGAGATGATCAACTCACAGTTAATCGATTGTGTAGCTTTGTGTTTAATTCTAAACATATAACCAAACAAATGCATTTATCAAGTTGAAGTAGTTTATTTATGTGATTAAAATGATGAAAATAGGTAAGATATGTATATTGTAGAAATTTACGTATATTATCTCCTACCCCAAGTATTATTCATTTGTAATATAATGGAAGGGAAATATGCTCGTTTAAACTCACCTTCGCTAACAGCTTTCGCGATAGAGACAGTATTAGTGACGATCGCTTTGAGTTACGCAAAAATGAATTTGAAAAGTTCTTGAACCCACGAACATATATTTCGAATAGATTCATGATCCTAAAACAATAACAATATTACTTTTATGTAGGTTTGTATAGGAAAGGTTTTATATTGTATTTTCACACCGTAGCAATATAATCGTAATGAAACAACTTATCACATTTAGAAGGTGTTTAAATATGTGTAATCAGAGTTGTGTAAATAATCGTAATTATATTAACTGATATTAAGAAGGTTGAGAAGGCATGTGTCACAATGGAAATGGTTTATTTTGGATAGAACCAATTTGTCTTTCTTAATGGTAACTTTCCATTCCTTGTTATCACCAAGTAAGGATGAAGCCTGACAAGCTGTTGGCAGGCGTTGTTAACTACGATACCACTAAAATCCTTAACCAAAAAATTAAACAGTGCTCTGAAGGGAAAGGAAGGTTTTTAGTTTACCGTATTCTACTACAAAAAAGTATGTTTAGTTTTAGTAATTTGGAAGAACTCAAAAATATGTTCTACAGCGAGTGGACAAAAGAAGTCACTCCTATCCCGAAAATGTTGTTAATTGGTGATATCTTTTATTAAATAACAGAATAAGTACACTGCCAGCCGAAATCTTAAGGGCAATGAACATAAAGAAAAAATATGTATTATGCGTTGTGAGACTCAACCCCTTGAAAGATGAAAATAAAATATGGTAAATAAAAAAAAATTAGCATTTAATAGGGAAGATGTGAACACTATGAAATGAGCTTAAATACTAGCTGGTCAAAAGTTTGAGACCATACCAAAAAGAAGTCCTAAACAGGAGAGGAAATGCCCAAAAAGAGTTCTGAGTAGTGAGTTGTACGGCAGTCATTGCGAATAACTGCAAATATTCGCTTTGACATGGTCGATATAAACGTTTGAAGAAGGCTGGCTGGAATGTTATTCCAGTGGTGAAGATGGCTTCACGAAGATCATGCACTGTTTGGAATTGACGTCCATTTCTATAGACTTCCCTTGCCACCCACCCCCCAAACATTTTCAGTGGTGTACAGTTCTGTCGAACTCGCCGGATGGTCCAAAAGAATCACGTTATTCGTCATGATAAAGTCCTTTGTTCCAGGAAATTGTGGATTGTAGCGTTGTCCTGCTGAAAGATCCAGTCATTTCCACACAAGTGATTGCCTTCAGTCAATAAGTATGCGCTCTCCAACATGCCAATGTAGCTAGCTGCTGTTTAACGCACCTGTATAACCTGGGGCTCTATTGTTCCATGGAAGGAGAAAGCACTCCAGATCATGATGGAATCTCCTCCACTGTGTTGTGTAGAAAATGGGTCCGGTGGGATATTTTTATCATGCCAGTAACGTTAGAAGCCATCTGGACCAAACAGGTTATTTTTCGTCTCATCAGAGAACAAAACATTCGTCCACTTTTCTACGTCCCATGTTTAGTGCTTCTGAGCAAAGTTTAACCGAGTTGTTTCGTGGTGTGGAAGGATGCGTCACCTTGGAAGATTTTTATGGTTTTAAAGTCTTTCTATCGTAGATGCCGTCTTATTTTCTTGAGATGCATTCTGCGTCCGTATGGGCCTTAATCTGGTTCGACGATCTAATGGTGTTTTGCCGAAGAACCCGTCGAATCTTCATGCTCAACGCCGGCGAAATTTTCTTGGGCTGACCGCTTGAAATTTTCGTTCCGTATCTTTCAGGGTCTTTTTATAAATTTGCAACAGCAGTTTTACTACGCTCAGTATCACCAGCAACGGCACGTTGATAAAAGATTTTGCTTTCACAGCTCGACAATGCTGTTACGTTCAAACTTTGTCAACGTTTTAGCTTTTGCATGTTTTTAACCAATGTAACACAGGAAATGCCAGTGGGAAATGTTGACAACGTTAATGCTTGAATACAAATGACTAAATTTCGTAACGTGTTTACCGATTAACGCTTCGTTTCAGTTTGGTCTTAAACTTTTGACCAGCTAGTATTTAGGCTAATTTCATAGTGTTCACATTTTTTCCATTAAATTCTAAAAAGTGTTTTATTTTTATTTTCCCTTTTCTTATTTTCATCTTTCGAAGCTTTACTCAAGTATGTGGTTGTGTCTAACAACGCAAAATGCATGGTTTTTCTTTATATTCATTGGACTTAAGATTTTGTCCAGAAGTGTATGTAAAACTATATCTTTTTTAGAACGTACTCAACGGAATTTTTTCAAATATGATATCAAATCTCAATTTTAACACTGGCTTTGGTAAATACCTGAATTTTCGTAATTTTAGTTACATTTTCTGATAAAAGGTGTCATGCACCTGCCGTAGGTTTTATATCTTTTTATTCCAGTTAGACTACAAAATGATCAGGTGATATTTATGGGCGTGTGCTTCGGGTTCTTGAATATTTCACGTTATAAGAATCAAAGTTAAGAATATTAACAAACCTTAAAAAAGGCTGTTTTGCTTTCTATAAGTTGGTAAAATACTTTTACTCAATTTATAAATAAATGAAACCGAAAACATTGAAATCACCTGCTTTACAGTTCCTTTAGAATATAGTACGTGAAGTGTGGAGTTTAGTATAGATTGTGAAAACACCTACTTAATTGAAGATATAATGTAGAAACGATCTATTAGTTAAGTATATTTCATGTTTTCCTTGTTTTAATGAGTTTCGCGGAGAGCTACTCGAGTGAAAGCAGTTACTACCCACCGCCAACTCTTGAGCCAATTAGGGATATAGTGTAGAGACGACATATTAGTTAAGTATATTGTAATAAAAAGTTAATTTCAGAATATATTGTGAAGACGATACACTAGTTTGGGATATAATGCGAAAAAGATGCATAAGTTAAGATGTAGCGTGGAAACGATACTTAAGGAAATAGTGTGGAAATTAGATATTAAATAAAAATATAGTGTGAAAATTATATATTATTTGAGTGTATAATGGGTAAACGGCATATATATATATACATACATATAACGTATGTGTTTAATGTGAAAACAATATAAAAAGGGAATGCGAAATCGTACTATAGTTAAGTAATAACATTGAACAAAAATAAATTAAACGTTGTTAAAATAGTTTTTAACTTTCATAAACGATCGATCACTTTCTTGATTGAAAATACTTAATTAAATAATATGCTATCAAATATCTGTAAATTAGATATATTGATGACTAGTAAAATGTCACTTCATAATACTTAGTAATGCGTGGTTAATTGATAATAACAGTTGACTAGTAATTAACTGGAATAAAAGCATGATTTTGGCTCTTGCCAGACATCATAATTAGATTTATAATTTACAATGTTGTGCATGAACCAACGTTTACTTCAGGATAGCATTTTGTTATCACAATGAATTAGACGTATTTTACCATTACTAAACATCTGATTTTGGTATAAAACCTGGTTGGTGTTGTCATCTTATATAATTACTTCTTTCAGATTTTAGAGGTGTAAGTCTTTAAATTCACCACTGACCCACTGAGGTGCACGCAAAATCCAAGAACTTTTTACATAAAATATGTGAACCAAAACTGACAATATTTCAAAACTGTTTTTAACTATCTTGGTTCGTCAGCTAGTGTCACTTATTTCAACCACGATTCTGAATTATGTTAAAACAGAAAAAAATATTTTTAAAGTCTATCGGCAGTGACATGCAGAAAACGATGCTCGGGTGGGACAAGAAAATATTGACATTTTACATTTAGTTACAGCTTTGTCGTAATTCTTTATCATATAACACGCCCTCGATTCGTAATCAGAGGGTCGAGGGTTCGATTCCCCGTCAAACCAATCATGCTCGTCCTTTCACTTATGGATACGTTTTTATGTAAAGGTCAATCCCACTATTCTTTAGTAAAAGAGTAGTCCCAGAGTTGGCGGTGGGTGGTGATGAGTCGCCGCATCCCCTCTAGTCTTACATTGGTAAATGAGAGATGATTAGCGCAAATAATTCTCGTGTAGGTTTCGCGAAATTCAAAGTAAACAAACATCACAGAACGGCTATGTTAAAACTGGATTTAGAATTTCTTCCTCAAAAAAGAAATTCTCAAAGATATGTTTGTGACATGGTTTATTTACAATTAGAAGTTGGTGTTTTAAGTAGAATTAAGTAAAATAACAATAAATAAACCATTGCCAATCAAAATAAAAGTAGTCTCGTTTCAATCACTACCTTGATTTGTTGGATTAGTCCTACGGGCTAGGAACGTCGTCTGTTCTTGGGTGACTTAAAGTTATCACCAATCAGATCAGTTTGTTTCTTGTATTTCGTTAGAATGTCTTCTTTGTGTCTCATGTGAGCTCCGAAATGAGGAAATTTCTGTACATATAAAACCAGTGTTAAACACTATATCTTTAAGTATAGCACATCACAACTTATCTAACTTTACATACAATAACACTGAGAGTGAAGAGGCTCAAACCCGTGAGTAAACATCAGACAAGTATCTGAACAGGCTACAACGAATGCAATTTGAAGAAACTTCATGGTGTTATCCAAAAAAACGGCGCGTTTGCAGTTATGTAATATAACATATCTAACAGTGTACCTTGATACCACCTGAATTAAAGTTCAAGTAATTTTATTTTAGTTTATATATGATATAAATACAATCGTAAGGTTAATAAGTTCCCATGATATTTATAATACACGAAACTGGGTGAACAAGTTTCAGTACTGCAGTGTTTCTCAGTGAAGGTAGTTACTTGCGTGCCACTTATTATTTTTTTTAATGAGTGAAGGAATATGTTAAGGGACGATATGTAATACACTGTGTACTCACTAAAATGCTATATGTGTTGTATTAATTACTTATTTTCATTAAAAACATTGGTACATTTCGGCCATTATTGTCCCTAAGTATTATGCTATATTAATATGACAAAATAGCGTTTCTTGCGCCTGTCCAAGCATGAGAACCTTGAAGTCGAAATTGGTAAGGTAAACAACGACCTCAGAAACATTTCCAAAAAAAAGAATAGGATCAGTGAAAATTAATTTTAGCAAGTTAGGCTTAGCGTTGATGAGACTAGCGGTCTCATCCATAAGAGGTATCCAATCAGCCACAATAGTGTAGCGAATGTTGTCCGGGTAGCCACGAGTTATCATGTCTATTTTCTTCTTGGTATCACTTAACATTTGTTTTACTGAGGGAAGACACACTTTCTTATTCATTAACAAAACAAACCATCGAGCTTGAATTTCAGCTATGGGGAACAAAGAACCTACAGGTTGAGCCAGAGCTATCATGCCAAGAGTGGGGAGTTTTAATCTGATGGGAACTACATACGTATACAATTCCAGTTTTTGTTTTCTAATAGAAACTATTTTCTGGTCTAAAAATGGAAACTTGATATCGCAACCAGTAGCTAAAATTACGATGTCGACTTCATACTCTGTTTCTTCTCCTTCAAAAAACTACTCTATTCTCCGTGAATTTTCGAATGTTTCCCTTCATTATGACAGCCCCACTCTGAATCACGTGTTGCAGCTCATAGTTGATTGTGGAACGTTGTTCCAGAATGGAACGTTTGCATCTAAGACAGTATGAAGAATGGACAGTTTCTTTGCCAACAAACGTATCAACAATGTAACGCAGTAGCTTATATGGTGTATAAAACGAAATCAAATTCCACCACCGTCGAAAAAGCGAAGCATCCAATTGTTTACCACCAGGACTAGTTCTGGGAATAATCCAACATCCACTCCTCACACTTAGATATACCTTGAGGTGAGAAAAATAGATCTTATTCAAGTATTCAGTGCAATTCTTAAAGTTTATAGAGTCACTAGTCTTATAGATATAAGATTCTAGATTCAAATGTGATGTCGTAAAAATAAACCCAAAAAATTTTGTTCCATAAATAAAATAGCTTGGACATCAAAACTAGATTTCAGTGAGTACGTTGTACGCAAGACAACATTTTCCGTATTTTTAAACATGCGTAAATTTAAGAGTACAGTATATCTTTATACTATAAACACTTATGTAACTGTTAATCAATAATTATTAATTAAACTTCTGAGTGAAAGCCAAAAAGAATGCCAGTGTCTTCTGCTGTTACCTTTTAAATAAAGGCTAATTTTCCAAACTACATGCTAAAATTGATTAAACTGCATAGTATTTTCTAAAAAAAACCTCTTTACTTACAATGAATTTCCAGTTAAAAGCAAGTGTATGATAGCTACAATTTCATATCTGGAACGAAGAGCAAAACATTATATTTCTCTAAATATACTTTTATCTTCTCAAGATGTTGGTATCCTAACGAATAGAATGCAACAGTCTACTACAAAAAAACAGGTTTTACAGGTACATTGATAGGTTTCAAGTTGTCATTTACAATGCATCTTTTATGTCCAATGGTGGAAAGTGGCAGAACCTGAGTTTATTTGAAATCCCTTTATATGGCTGGGTATTTTAAAGAAGCATTGGTATGTCTGAAAATACCATTAACAGCATGGGGGTGCAATTGATATGTTAGTATGCTTTCCTCGTTGGAAACGATATTTACCAAATTAAAGAGAACTCAAATTAATTTCAATTTTAATGTTAGAGAATAGTCCATTTAAATCAAACGTCAGTTGTTAACTCATATTTATCATGCTTCCTTTATATTATTTTGGTATACTTAAATCATAGTTTTCTTCAATGGATTCCAATTTCTTGTAAGTTTTCAGAATTGTTAGCATAAAGTGCCTATGTGCATCTCTTAAAAACAAACCCAAGCCATATATAAGAAAATATAGACCTATAGTAACAGAGCAACATACATTCTTTCAATGATAACATAGAGGTTTGAGTATGTTTTAATAAAACAATATTCGAGCTTCACCAAGTCGTTACTATTCAAGTCACCAGGTCTGGTCTTCCTCGATCTGATGACTATACAGTGTATTTTTTTTGGAATGAGGCTCCGTAGTAACTATATCACGTCAACTACTCCATGCTCAAGGACGATGGTTTTTCTACGCCCGTTTCAAGAGCTCATTTATACAGAAATACATTATTGTTGAATCCCGCGACTTTACCAGTATATTAAAGAAAGAAATAGCATCAATATCTGTTTCATTCTCCAAATAATTAAGAGTTCTAATGGTTGTCAATGAGGTATGACTGGATTTATCTTAATGAATATTTTCTTCGTTTTCAGACAGAGAACCTATTTAAATGTGAGGTATATTGTTGAATTAGGTACTTGAATGAATATTACGACTGACGTTAGATTGATGAATTCTAATTCCTTTAGTTGTAAGCAAAATTAAAAAACTATAAAGCCATGTAGTTTCTGAAAGTACGAAGTACGAAATTACAACAGGGTGCTACAAATTAAAGTGTGCAACAATAACACAAAGCTACAATACGGAGTGTATTCTCTTAAAAAGAGAAATAGCTCAGCGGTTATTGTGCTTGGCTGCGTATATAGGGTCTAAGGTCCGAGAGGTATTACCATTGAACAAATACCGCACTTACAGCTGTGGATATGTTATTAAAATGTCAGGCTATACATGAAGCCTTGGAGTATCTAACCTGGATATTTTCCGATGTGATTATAAAGTGACGGGCTATACCTAAAACCTAGATACTGCTAGCCTTAACATTTAGCTCAAGTGCTAATAGCGAGTCATTGAGGTTAGAAACTACATTTCCTGACTAAAACACGAATATGGATTTGAAACATAGAAAGACTCAATTTTCAATATCTGTAACACGAAAGAACCAGCAGGGTTGAAACAAAACTATAGTACATTGTAGTTCGCGTTGTTTTACTCTCGTATACATATATAGATTAAGAGAATACAGTGATTAAAAGAGTAAATTATGCCTAACCTGTTTAGCTATCTCACTTAGCTCCACAATCACGTCTTCTGCAGAGTTTCCTGCACCAACAATCACTGCCTTCTTGGCATCATACCCATCTGGTTTCTTGTAACTATGAGTGTGTAACACTTTGTTTTTGAATTTTTCTATTTCTAGAAACGTGGGGATGTACGGAAATACGTGGTGACCAGTGCAAACCATAACTCCGTCAAATATCTCATTAAAATGAACTTTGTTTTCAATCCTTCTAATAGTTATTTTCTACCGTCTCTTTTCGTCAAAATCGTGATTTTGCTCTACTTTAAAAATTTCATGTCGAAACCTAATGTGTCGAACGAGATCAAATTTCTCAGCGTACATCTCAAAGTATTTAAGTAAGTAGCTATTATGCATATGAGTAGGAAAATCCTTTGGTGGCGGAAAATCTCTAAAGGCGCTCATTTCTTTGTTATTATTTGTTATGGTAGACTTCATCACAGAGCCCACACCTTCAACATCATCCTCTCTGTAGCACCAAAGTCCCCTAACTGGTCTGTCTTTTCAAAGCACTCCGGAAGCAGATCTTCTTCTAGGCAAGCTTTGATGGATGTGAGTCTACTTGATCTAGCTCCAGCTATAGAGATCCTTTTTGTTGCTTCCATTATTTAGAAAGATGAAATTTCACTATTAGATGATTCTAACGTGTAACCTATAAGATAAGTTTTATATTTATTCTGTGCTATAAATAACGATCACGTATCACACAAGCTGTAAAATGAAACGTTAAAAACAGTATTAAATATTTATTTCCTGGATATTATCTCAAAATCCAAGTATTCGGACTATTAAACGATTTTTGTCGATCGACTGTAATATATATAATTATTTTGTTATTCGATTATTTATTATTTTTATTGACACTTGGTAGTTATTTCATTATTTCTTGTCGAAACTGCCGAAAATAAATTATGTTGAAAATGTTTAGCTTCAGTGTTTCGTCTTTATTTTTTCGTATAATTGCTTATTTTAGATTCTAAACTAAATTTAGTTTATGATTGTAGTGAAGTTTCCAGATTGGGGAAAAAAATCTTATTTATAGGAAGAGTAAAACCAATATTTGAAAATGGGGATTCAGCTTAAAATGGGGAAATTGGTTTTCTGTGATTAAACTCTTGAAAGAGATTTTAATTACTTTACCTACTTTCTAACAATACGTGACGTAGCAGTCTGTTGTATAGACTAGTTGTATATAATGAAAGTAGTTACTGGAAACTACGAAATAAAGAAGGAAGACTCAAAAATCGAACTTTAGTATTTTTAGGCCTTAATTTAAATTTATCGGACACTTAAACTTATCGAAATTTTTTTGTTTTGAGAAAATTCGTGAAAATTTGTCTTCCAATTTTAAAATTTTTAATTCATATAAAGGTTATTTTATGAAAAATATTTTTATTCCATAAATCGTATTATTTTTTTAATGTTTCAATGAAATTTTGCGAGTGGCTCGCGGATAACCGGTATATTCGTCGATCTCTGTCTGAGACTCGAGAGGCCTCAATTGACAAATGAAAAGGAAATACAGCGTAAAGTACTATTTGGAGGAGGCTGCAGGAGCTTCCAGCAAACAACAGGAATGCTGCACATGTTCAAAGACAACGATATATTCTCTACAATTAACAGGAATGGCCTGGAGTCTTTACTGCTAGAAACACCAGTAAAACATACATATATATACGAAATAACTTTCCACTAATAATCATATTTATTTACTCCTATTTTATGTATTTTTGCAGTAATAGTTTACAACAAAATGTTTTTCTATTTTCATATTTGAACGATACCTTACATTCAAACTCTTTATCTGTTCATTAAACATGTCCAATAAACTTACGTTTAGTTGTATTAAAGTTCAACAACACTGGAGCTCTAATAGTGAAAACAGCTTAAAAAGTGAAATTTTTTTGACCGCGAGGAGAATTTCGAGAGAAGCATCTGATGACCTTGGAATTTAGTTCTCATTATTGACACGTTGTAATATACGGAGCTACCAATATTTACACAAAGATGAGCAGGTCTTGCCTTTAAATATATAAAGTTTGAGTGACATTTATTCGCAAACAGACAAGTCTTAATGAGAGAGAGTTTGATGAACCAGCTATAAAACTACCGAAAGGACAGAACGTCAATTTGCCTAAAAACAGTGTCTATGATACATTTTGAAAAGGTAATTATGAGCGATACTTGAGCATAAAGTAAAAGTAACGATAGACTTACCCGGCCGTTTGAGGATAAACCTAATAGAGAATACGAATGAACGACTGTTTACCCTGCCTGATAAGAACGAAAAGACTGAAGGAAACCTAGGTCACAAGTTACACGTTATTCTGACACACATACTTTGATAGAACGAGGCTGAGTATAGTCGTCACAAAAAGAGCTAATCTTATTGTAATATATGAATGGAGTTCATTTTTCATGGTTATATGGAGAAACAAAACTAAAATTACACTTTGATACGGTCGGTTATTGCACTCTTAAAGTCGTACACGCTGCTCGAACTATCACATACAGAGGCTGGTAACTGATGTTTGTAATTCTTAAATTAATTCGTTGTGGGTAGGCATAGCAGGGATAACTTATTATGTAGGTTTGCGCTTAAAAACAAACAATTAGATTCTTAAATTTTGAATTTCTATGAAATGCTTGTTTTTACTTCATTTTGGTGACTAAAAACGTTAAAAATTTAGAGAAATAATTAAAATATCGTCATGCTAGTGATATTATTGTTTGCTGCTTTAGCAGTACGCTTGTGTATTAATTAAGTAGAAACTTGTTTAGCATCACCAAGTGAACGTAATGAAGACTTTGAAATTAAAAGAACAATGCGTGTGACTCTGTCGATATGTGAATGTGTGCTCGCTCACCTGGAAACCTAATACTGGTGTTGGCTAATTGTGAAGTTGTACTTTTACATTTATATGATTACAACGTGTATTTTTGTACAGGAGTGCAAAACTGGAAAGTTTATAGCATTATCGTTAAAACTGTTACTCTTGTAAAATAAAGAAACAAGCAAAAGAACACATTAGGTTAATTCTTTATCTTTCTGTGGCTTATAAATCATGAAATAAAAAACACCTTCTTAATATAAATTCCAACAGCCTCTAAACATTGAAAACCAGACTTAAAGTTGTTGTTTTGGATCTAAGTCACATAAAGTCCCGATCCGATCGTTGGCCGTCCCGATCAAGTCCTGAATTAAAGTTTAAAACATATATAAATTATTCTGTCGTGAGATAAACTGCGACAAATGATCTATCTTTTGAGAAATTGTGAGTTATGATTAAGCAGTGGTTTAGTTTACAAACAGTGTACCTAAAGAACAACTGATAACATGGTGTAAAACTATGCTTTGTATTTAAGCTTGAATAAAACAAGCCAATTAGTATCCAATTCATTCAACACGGTGTTGCTACAGAGAGTTGTAGAAGCGTACGAGAGTTGCATACATGAAAGGTGTCGTCATAATGCCTTTAGAATATTAAAACGTAATTTGTTCGTGCAAACCTACAACATAGGCATTCGTTACAGATTTTAGAGGTGTAAGTCTTTAAATTCACCACTGACCCACAGAGGTGCACGCAAGATCCAAGAACTTTTTACATAAAATAAGTGAACCAAAACTGAAAATTATTTTAAAACTGTTTTTAACTACCTTGATTCGTCAGCTAGTGTCACTTATTTCAACCAAGATTCTGAATTATGTTAAAACAGGAAAAAAAATATTTTTTAAGTCTACCGGCAGTGACATACAGAAAACGATGCTCGGTTAGGACAAGAAAATATTGACATTTTACCTTTAGTTACAGCTTTGTCGTAATTCTTTATCACATAATCACGCCCTCGGTTTTTAATCAGAGGGTCGAGGGTTCGATTCCCCGTCAAACCTATCATGCGCGCCCTTTCACTTATGGATACGTTATAATGTAATGGTCAATCCCACTATTCTTTGGTAAAAAAGTAGTCCCAGAGTTGGCGGTGGGTGGTGATGAGTCGACACATCCCCTCAAGTCTTACATTGGTAAATAAGAGATGATTAGCGCAAATAGTTCTCGTGTAGGTTTCGCAAAATTCAAAATAAACAAACATCATACAACGGCTATGTTAAAACTGGATTTAGAAGTGCTTCCTCAAAAAACAAATTCTCAAAGATATGTTTATGACATGATTTATTTACAATTAGAAGTTGGTGTTTTAAGTAGAATTAAGTAAAATAACAGCAAATAAACCATTGTCACTCAAAATAAAAGTAGTCTCGTTTCAATGATTACCTTGATTTGTTGGATTGGTCCTTCGAACTGGGAACGTCGTCTGTTCTGTGGTGGCTTAAACTGATCACCAAAAAGATCAGTTTGTTTCTTATATTTCGTTAGAATGTCTTCTTTGTGTCTCATGTAAGCTCCGAAATGAGGAAATGTCTGTACATATAAAACAAGCGTTAAACACTATATCTTTTAGGATAACACATCACAAATTATCTAACTTTAAAGAAGAGGCTGAAACCCGTGACTAAACATCACACAAGTATCTGAACAGGCTACAACGAATGCTATTTGAAGAAACTTCATAGTGTTCTTCAAAAAAAACGTGCGTTTCCATCTATATAATATAACGTATCGAACAGTGTACCTTGATACCACCTGAATTAAAGTTCAAGTAATTTTATTTTATTTTATATATCATATAAATAGAATCGTAAGGTTAATAAATTCCCATGATATTTATAATACACGAAACTGGGTGAACAAGTTTCAGTACTGCAGTGTTTCTCAGTAAAGGTAGTTACTTGCGTGCCACTTATTATTTTTTTTAATGAGTGAAGGAATATGTTAAGGGACGATATATGTAATACACTGTATACTCACTTAAATGCTATATGTGTTGTAGTAATTACTTATTTTCATTAAAAAAATTTATTAAAACGAGCCATTTTGCAATATCGCACATTTGATTGTATGTCATCGTCAGCGCCCCTCCCTTTAGGACACGCTGTTCTAACACTTTGTACGTCACATTTTGACATTAAAAGAAGTATTTTATAAGTGTTTGATGCTTGGATATTTTGAAACAAGTTGAAGAACTTTCTTCCACTTTTTATAACCACAAGTATACAAAGAATCTCCTAGAAGTCAGAATCTGAATAAACTGTTCATGCTCTTTAGTTTTATTCGCTTTGTCATAAGATTTTCAATCGTTGAAAACAAGATAAAAGCATTTAAAAAATTGACGACATTAAAAAGACTCTCGACTCTAACACAAGAAATGAACCTACTTACCGTGTCAAGTTAGTCAGTCCTTTCTCAGAAACTTAAGAGGTATTTATGTTTTACTTAACGTAAAGGTTAGCATGGTTTGGGTTTGGACCCTTAATAAGGATTTTGTGAGAGTTAAGAATGAAATATGTTAACCTTGAATGTAGCGTCAGGTAGAATACTTATAGGCTTTCCTCTTTGGTGACGAGGAGTTGATGGAGACTGAAAGTTCCATTTCATCCTAGTTTCCAAACGTTTTAAGTACATGTTCGCTTTTAGTCCTGTGACATAGTCATCAATGATGGTGAAGTTCTGGTTCTATAAAGCGCTGTAGACCTTTTTTTTTTTTCAAGCCACAAAAACAAACAACATTGTAAAACTGTAAGTACTTATCACATTGGAATATCACATAATATCAATACATTTCAAGAAATATTTTTGATCATCAGAATAATACCTTATGAATTACAATATGTTTTAACATTATTAAGCAAGCGAATCCATATTTCTCATTCTGATCACTAATTAAGGTTCTTGTAGGTAGGCTTACCATACGTTCCGGTGTACAGTCCGGTTTACTAATTTCTTGTGGTAAACACTGAATTGTCTCGGAATGTCCCAATTTTTGATAAAAAGGCATAAACTCCAAAAAGCATGAACGGAAAATGTTAAAATCTGCATAGAGTTCTGACTTGGGGTTGACAAAAAATAACTTTTAAGTTTTCATTTTATTAGTTGATGAGTGGCGTGAGCCATAGTGCTGTAGCATGCCAATTTTTAAAGGTATTACATCAGACGATATTCACAAACAGCTTATACTGAACATGTACAAGTATAATTATTCACAAGTGGGCTGCTTTTGGCGGTACGTGTATAACGGCAGCTGCACCAACGGCGAGCGGCAACATATGCAAAGATTCCTTTGAGCAGGTGTTTGTGCTTTGTGATTTCTTTATTAATTATATTAGTCATTGGTACCTTCTGAATTATTTTCGTTCTTTTATTTTAGAAATTAATCCTAGTCATTATGTCCAAAGCTGGTAAAAGAAAGTTCACATCCAACAGTGAATTGGAAAAATAATATAAAAAGTCTTAAAAAGTTTAAACATACAGCTAGTCTTTCAGTCGCTGTTAAAAGCTCAAGAGTTCATGTGTTCTTAAAAGAAATTTGTGCCTGAAAAGAGTGACTTGTGAATAGTTGCCAAAGAAGCAGCCTTTGCTTATCACAGTGCTGTCCATAACATAAGCTTTAAAACAGCTGATTGCTCTTCCAAACTGATAGCAAAGTTACTTGAACCAAAGTTCAGATCTGCCAGAACGAAGAATGAACTAGTATTTAAAGCAATTGTTCCTTTAGCAACAGAGGATTGAAGAGAGACTTAATGGATGTCCAATTCGTTTCACTTACAGCAGATGTTTCAAATCGAAAAGATGCCAAAATAATATCTGTCAGTTGCGATATTTTTTTCCCAGTGGACGGAGTGAAAGTAAAACTTTCAGTGACATGAGAAGTTTTGATAAATTGCTTGGTGTCCACTTTAAAAAAAAACATGGTTTATCCAAAAAAATGTTGCTTATTGTTGTGAACTGCAAAACAAGTTTTGGAGATGTGGAAAGAAAGGGGAAAAACATTGTATCTTGTAGATTGAAGTAACTTGGCAGAAATATTGTGGGTGTTGGTTGTGGTGCTCATATTGTACATAACTGTCTCTGAGCTGCAATTGATGCCCTTCCTATTGAAATGGAAAGCTTGATGGTCAAATATTTTTAAATAAATTTAGTTTATGAATTTAGCGGGGTTGCCAGATTGGGGAAAAAATTCTTATTTATAGGAAAAGAGAAACCAATATTTTTAAATGGGAATTCAGCTTAAAATGGAGAAATTGTTTTTTTGTGATTAAACTCTAAGAGACATTTTAATCACCTAATTTACTTTCTTACAATAAGTGATGTAGCAGTCAGTTGGATAGATTTAGTTTTAACTGTCACCGCGGTGTTAGAAGTACAATAACCCTATTAAAACTGAATAATTAACATTGCATCACAAGTGTCTGTTGTGTTAACGCACTTAAAAAGCGTTATTAAACTGCATGAAATACGGTAAACGAACTTTCTACATAAAATTTATTTCTTCTTAAAATGTAATAAGTTGCTGTAGCATTTTCTTGTGAAGCATTATTTTTTTATAAATAAAAATACATCATTTTGTGTGTTTGATTATTGTAAGCTTAAAATCTTATAAATGTATGCAACAAATCTGTTTTGCATTAAAACTATAACTCTTGTTCCCTTCTTAGTTCTAGAAAAGGTACACTAATTTTTTGCCTTTTCAGACAGTCTCCGACATGAAATGAAAGTAGTTACTGAAAAATACGAACTTAAGAAGGAAGACTCAAAAAGTGGCGTTTCTCGAGCTTTTGTAACATTAGGCCTTAATTTAAAATTTTTTGCGGACCCCAAAACTTATCGATATTTTTTCTTTACCAAAAACCACCTGCTACTACAGAGCTAAGTCTACGGATTTACAATGCCTAAATGAAGGGTTCGATTCCCCTGGGTGGGATCAGCATATACCCCGCTGTTGCTTCGCAAAAAAAAATTCGTGTACATGAAAAGTTGTTTTCTATTGTAAATATTTTAATTCATATGATCTCAATTTTATAAAAAATTGTTTTTTATTTGATAAATAATATTATTTTTTAATTTTTAATGAAATTTCGAAAATGGCTCGCGGTCACCCTGTATGTTCATCGATCACGGTCTGAGACACCAGGAGCCTCGAAAGACCAATGAACATCAAACAAAGCGTAAAAAACTATTCGGAGGAGGCTGCAGGAGCTTTCAGCTAATACTCGAAATGCTGCACATGTTCAAGGACATCGATATATTCTCTATAATGAACAGAAAGGGCCTGGAGTCTACTCCTAGAAACCTAAGCTTATAGAGCCCCAGTGAAACATACATATATATATGTATGTAATAACTTTCTACTGATAATCTTATTAATTTATTTCTATTTTATGTATTTTTAAGTGATAGTCTATAACAAGATGAGTATGTCTTTCCTTTGAATATATAAAGTTTCTCAAAAGAGATCAGTTCTAATAAGGGAGAGATTGATGAACTGGCTATAAAACTACCGAAAGGAGAAAACGTTAATTTGCCAAAAAAAAGTGCCTAAAATATATCTTGAAAGGTAATTATGAGCGACAAATGAGCATAAAGTAAAAGTAACGATAGACTTACCGTTTGAGGATAAACCGAACAGAGCATACGAATGAACGACTGCTTACCCTGCCTGATAACAACGTAAACACTGAAGAAAAGGAAGGTCATAACGTACATGTTATTCTGATACACGTACTTTGACAGAACGAGGCTGAACATAGTCGTTATAAAAACAGCTAATCTTATTGTAATATGTGAGTGGAGTTGTATTTTATCTTCTTAAATTTTCGGGACACTGCTGTGAGTTAAATGTTTAATGTTTAATAACATTAGCAACAGGTAGATGTTAATAATTATATGAAAATCAGGAACTTCTGTCATACGTTCTGTATATATTCTCTAGAAATGCTATAGACAGTTGATAACCTCTCCGATAAATTTTATTAAATAAAAAAGTTTAACCAATGAAATCGTACATGAAAACGGAATAACAAAGTTTAACCTACTAAATTTCATACAGCTAAATGGAACAAGAGTTTAACCACTCTTTGTAGATGAGTCTTTGGATTAATGACTATAGCTTGGTACCCAGCATCGTTGCAACTCATGTTACACTTCCCACAACTGATACACAGTTAGTGGGGTAGGTAAAAATGGATACGATTAATGGTGATTTTTTCCTTCATCTTATTATTTACAAGTTTCTACTCATGCTTTACTAGAGAGGCGTCTGTACGACCTTAAGCGATTTTAATGATAAATTTCTGTATTTTTATTACTGTCAAGGTCGTTGCATTCGTTAGTGAAAGTTGAAATTTTCGTTCATTGTTTTCTATAAATATTTTTATAACTAAATTAAAGTGCAAGCCGTGTAACCCCTAAGAACTTACGTACACAGAATTTATTTTATTTATCTTTCTGCAGCCAAAACAAAATCTTATTTTCCTTAACTTCCAAACTATACATTATTTGTGTTTCGTATAGAATGTTTCACAAAACATCTTCGAGCGAAAACATTTTTCGTAATAACTCCCTCCGCCAGTAGCGTGATAAGTCAACGGTTTACAACGGTAAAATCTTGTGTTCGATTCCACTCGGTGGGCTCAAAAGACAGCCCGATGTCGCAATGTTTTAAAAAAACACACCAAACACCAACTTGTGGTAAGTTAACGATGTCAGAGTATCCTTACGCTCATTAATTAGGTGAATGACGGTGACGTCGACTAATACAAACATTTATATTTCAATTCAAACAGAATATCCTTGTCATAATGTTGAACTAAGATATTTATGTCCATAGAAAGAGAAGAAAAGAAGAAACATTTCATTCTTTCACTTTAATACAACACATTCAAACAAAGAGATAATATTTATTTAATAACAGAGTATGATAGAGATACAATATTTGTCTTGGCAACACAGCAAAACAAAACTATGACATTTATGTGATAACACAACAACAAATATTATGTTTGTTTTAGCTACATAACATACGTAAAACATTTTGTTTTTGTTGGTAAAACAAAGCAACAGAAATAAATATAAGGTTTGTCTTGTTTCAGTCAATTTCCTACTTTCTATATTTACATCTACCTTTCAGAAGAATTATCACATTATTTGACTTCACTCGGCTTCTTTTGTTAGCTTGAAGATGACCTAGTAAGGTCGAAAGGTTGTTCTGTCCTTTTTAAGAAAAGTGATGATACCCATGCTAGCCGTTTGAAATACATTTTTACTAGGCTTAATAATTAGCATAAAGCAGTTTTCTAGCGTCATTGATGAACACATTGCAGCATGAATAATGAGATTAAGTGAAAGATTTAATGTTTGTCTGTGCAATCTCATTCAAATTTAGAAGAAAGTAGTTTCAAGGTAATAAGCTTCCTAGATCTATAGTTTCGTATTGATATTCTAAGGCATTTCAACAGCTGTGATTTAGTAACATATACATATATATGCAAATATATATGCATATACGCAAATATTCCGCGTCATGCGAAAGCGTTCAATTATACGTCAAAAGAAAATAAAGTCCAGAATGAACTTTTAATCTACAAGTAAGAAGTGGAACAGTGTGTACCTAATATTAATATGTTTTTAGTATTTATAATATCTGGTGAAAACTCCTGCTGATTAAGTTTGTCAGACTTAAATTTCATTTTAGTACCACATAAAGATACATTGTAAAACATTGAACACTTTTCATGATGATGAAAAAACCACTTCAAGTAATTGACGTGATTGAAGAAACTAATTTTGTGTTCTGGAGATGTGAATTCAACAATGGTATCGCCAACATATCTGTACCAATATATTGATGGGTGCAAAGCTGAATTTCTGACTAGAGATTCAATCTGTGTCATGAAAATGTAAGCGAGAACCGGTGTGACCGGATTACCCATACTTAAGCTATATATTTGTGTGTGGGTTTGGTGATTGAACTTAAATTTAGTTTTGGTGGTAGTGAACTCTATAACAGTTGCTATTGGTTTATTGAGGTGTGTATTAATAGGTATTAACACTATTGACAAAAATAAGAGTTAGAGGGATCTCACTAAGATGTTTAATGAGAAAACCAATAAAGTTTATCTTATTAGCCGCAGTGACATTGAGGCTAATTTTGAGTTTCACTTCAAGTAAATATCTTACCCTGATTGGGAGTTATTGTAATTATTGCATCACCTTTTTATGCAATTGATAATGAAAATGGTAAGACTAAGAGATACAAATATAAATTTTATCAAGAAACAAATGTTCTTCAGCTACGAAAGTTAAATTTTCCATACAGGATGGTTGCGCTTTGGAACTAGTGACCTTCAGATGTTGTGGGTGAGTAATTAATGAAAGTTTGATAGATAGGTATGCGAACCACTATGATACTTGACAATAAAAAATTCCAAGATAAGGATCCTGTTGACTTCCAAGGCTGTCACATTCACTAATTTAAAAATACGTACAATATCAATAATAAGAAATTAACACACAACACTCAATACCATTTCTTATCAGATAAAAAACTACCCTGTAGAATGATGCACTTAGAAGTTTTTGTATAATAATTCTCTGTCAGCTTTTATTTTTAATTCAAGTTTAACATGTCTTAATATTTACTTATTCAACAAGAATGTTCCTCTCCTACTGTCTCAGTGGTAAAGCTTGAGTGTCTATAACATTAAAATTCGAGGTTCGATTTCTTCAATTGTTTCTACACAGATATCCCCTTATACATATTCGCGCTTAATAATAAACAACGAAACTTGAAAACGTACTACTGGAAGTCGTAACATACATTATGCTTTTAACCATGTGTTATCTAAAGATAAAATTATTGCTTTGCCATCTTTGTTGGTTTGCTGTTAAGTACAAAACTGTGCAACAGACTATCTGTGGTGTGGCCTCCACGGGTATGAAAACACTGAATTATAAGCTGCAGAATTGTCGTTGACACGATTGAGAGTAGTTTAGGTTTCTGACAATTATTATAATAAAGTTTGTATTTTTAACAAAATAACTTTGGGCAATCTGCCGATTCCAGCGAAGTGATCTAACCCATAATTTTAGTGTTCTACCGCTGTTCTACCTGAGGACTATTACAATATTAAAATATATTTATAATTGCCACGCTATAGACTAATTGTCACTGAAAATGGTCCACGATCGCTATTGAAAAATGTTTTTATTTTAGTTTTCGATGTTAAAAAGATTTGCTTATCAAACATTATTATTAACATTTTTAGGACGAAACTCTAACGTTGAGGTCCCTAACATTTCCAGCAGAGACACCTACATGGTCTTATTAACATCATTTATATTATTTCATTGTTTTTGTTTGTTTTTATCATCAGTAGTAACCGGTCATAGCTTTCATCTTACTAGTAAACAGTGGCAGATTTTTAACACTTATCGATGTTTTCTAAAGTTCATTCTGTCTAACATCATCTGTAAATCCAAACATTTACAATTATGCATGCGCTTGAAGACTAACCCTGGGAAGATTCAATTAGAATACTCATTGTGAGCTTCTCACAGAACCGTTCGCACGACATTAGTTTTCATTCTATCATCCGATTTTAACGTTTGTTAAAAATCGTCAATATTCAGCAGACAGCTCAATGTTACTTTATAAAGAGAAAAACACAAGCACACAAAAATCGTTACTACCGCAAGATAAATTATAAGGCTCTTATGAATAATGCAAGAAATAAAATAGTCACACATCATAAGTATGGAAGAGTTTTAGATGTCTTGTTCAATTACCAAATTATATATATAAACATGTGTGTAAATACTGTTATTACAAAACGTACTTTAATTGAAGAAAAATCACTCAATTTTACGTTTCATGGAACAAAATTTTTATTTGATATTTATGTAAGATATAATCCAATTATTATATAAAAGTTTTAAGGGTATGATAGATAAAAGCTAATGTTAAGTTCGAGTGTAAATTGATTAATAGTAAATATACATTTATATATTCCATATTTTAAAATAAAATACATGATTTATTCCACGTCTTTTAAATTACACAAGAAATATTCTCCTAAATCATCAAATATGAATATTACTTTGTCTGGAAAACCAAATTTAGAAAAGAAATGTACCAACATTTTGATAGAGTTTTTTTTGGTTTTTTTTAGGAAGGTATTTTAAATCCAGTTTTAACATAAACTACACGAGGGCTATATGCGCTAGCTACCTCTATTTCAGCAGTGTAAGACAAGAGGAAAAGAAACTAGTCATCACCACCCACCGCCAACAATTAGGCTATTCTTTTACCAAAAATAGTGCAAATGACCGAAACATTATGACGCCCCTCTGGTTGAAACGGCGATAATGTTTGGTGTGACATAAACACGAATACAGGTCCCTAGATTACAAATCCAGTGCTTTAACCACCTGTAAATCCGGGCAGATTATAAAGTAAAAAATAATTTCTATGTGGGATGTGTTTCAGTTTAATCAAATGTCATGAGCAAAGTAATAAAATCTATAAATCTGAAACAAACATTTAGGTCTGCAAGTTTTTTATCTGTTTCGCAAATATCTTATTGTCATTAGTAGACGACAGTATTATAGCTTACTTTTCACCGTGGTTTCTTTCTCTATCTTTTATTTTCCTCTGAAACTTGAACTCAAAACCAAAACGAACTCGAACAATTTTCTAGTGAAATGTGCGTAAAACTTTAGGAATTGAGGCTTTTAAAGAAAAAACGTAAAACAGTTGTAACTTGGTCCATTTATGAGATAAAGTTACATGTGATGAAAGTATAAGTTTATCAAATTCTACATTGAAATCAGAAAATTATGAAAATAAGGCGTGTATCAAGTTTAAATGTAAACTAGAAAAAGAGACACACGCATGGTTAACGAAATGTAAGTACATTCAACGAAAACTCGAGATATATGTTGAAGATATATTTCAACCTTGTTTACCTGAATCACCAGCAAACTATATTTGATTACAGAAAATAGATGAGTGAGGAAACATTGGTCCATTTCGGCCATTATTGTCCCTGAATATTATGCTACATTAATATGACAAAATAGCGTTTCTTGCGCCTGCCCAAGCATGAGGACCTTGAAGTCGAAATTGGTAAGGTAAACAAGGACCCCAGAAACATTTCCAAAAAAGAATAAAATCGGTGAAAATTAATTTTAGCAAGTTAGGTTTAGCGTTGATGAGACTAGCGGTCTCATCCATAAGAGGTATCCAATCAGCCACAATAGTGTAGCGAATGTTGTCCGGGTAGCGACGAGTTACCATGTCTATTTTCATCTTGGTATCACTTAACATTTGTTTTACTGAGGGAAGACACACTTTATTATTCATTAACAAAACAAACCATCGAGCTTGGATTTCAGCTACGGGGAAAAAAGGACCTACAGGTTGAGCCAGACCTATCATGCCAAGAGTGGGGTGTTTTAATCTTATGGGAACTACATACTTATACATTTCCATTTGTTGTTTTTTAATAGAAACTATTTTCTGGTCTAAAAATGGAAACTTGATATCGTAACCAGTTGCTAAAATTACGATGTCGACTTCATACTCTGTTTCTTCTCCTTCAAAAACTACTCCATTCTCAGTGAATTTCCGAATGTTCCCCTTCACTGTGACAGCCCCACTCTGAATCACGTGTCGCAGTTCATCGTTAAATGTGTAACGTCCTTCTAAAATGGAACGTTTGCATCTAAAACAATATGGAGAATTGTCAGTTTGTTTTTTAGCAAACGTATCAACAAAGTAACGCAGTAGCTTATATGGTGTATAAAGCCAAATCAAATTCCACCATCGTCGACAAAGGGAAGCATCGAATGGTTCATCACCAGCACTAGTTCTGGGAATAATCCAACATCCACTCCTCACACTTAGATATACCTTCAGGATAGAAAAACAGATCATGTTCAAGTATTCAGTGCAACTCTCAAAGTTTATAGAGTCACTAGTCTTACAGATATAATATTCTAGATTCAAATGTGATGTCGTAAAATCATCAAGTATTTTCTAAAAAAAACCTCTTTGCTTACAATGAATTTCCAGTTAAAAGCACGTGTATGATAGCTACAATTTCATATCTGGAACGAAGAGCAAAACATCATATTTCTCTAAATATACTTTTATCTTCTCAAGATGTTGGTATCCTAAGGAATAGAATGCAACAGTCTACTATAAAAAACAGGTTTTACAGGTACGTTGGGAAGTTTGAAGTTGTCATTTATAATGCATTTTTAGGTCCAATGGTGGAAAGTGGCAGTAACCTGAGTTTATCTGAGATCCATTTATATGGATGGGTATTTTAAAGAAGCATTGGGTTGTCTGAAAATACCATTAACAGCATGGGGGGTGCAATTGATAAGTTAGTATGCTTTCCTCTTTGGAAAGGATATTTACTAAATTAAAGAGAACTCAAATTAATTTCAATTTTAATGTTAGAGAATAGTCCATTTAAACCAAACGTCAGTTGTTAACTCATAGTTATTATCCTTGCTTTATATTATTTTGGTAAACTTAAATCATAGTTTCATTCAATGGATACCAATTTCTTGTAACTTTTCAGAATTGTTAACATAAAGTGCCTATGTACATCTCTTAAAAACAAACCCAAGCTATATATAAGAAAATATAGACCTATAATAACACAGCAACATACATTCATTCATTCAATGATAACATAGAGGTTTGAGTAGCTTTTAATAAAACAATATTCAAGCTTCACCAAGTCGTTACTATTCAAGTCACCAGGTCTGGTCTTCCTCGATCTGATGACGAAACAGTGTAGTTTTTTTTGGAATCAGGTTTCGTAGTAACTATATCACGTCAACTCCTTCATTCTCAAACTCGATGGTTTTTCAACGCCCATTTCAAGAGCTCATTTGTACAGAAATACATTATTCTTGAATTCCGCGACTTTACCAGTATATTAAAGAAAGAAATAGCATAAATATCTGTTTCATTCTCCAAATGATTAAGAGTTTTAATGGTTGACAATGAGGTATGACTGGATTTATCTTAATGAATATTTTCTTCGTTTTCAGACAGAGAACCTATTTAGATGTGAGGTATATTGTTGAATTAGGTACTTGAATGGATATTACGAGTGACTTTACATTGATGAATTCTATTTCCTTTCAAGACTGAATTGGGTACGATGTTCTCGCGAGTCTTATTCTCGATGATGTTGGCACCTTATGATGATCCAAACCACCTTATTTTTGAAAAATTCATTGAGTGAAAGTAATATTCCCGTCTTATAAAATTTTAATCACCAGAGTATATCTCAATGATCAAAATAAATGAATATTTCTTGTCGAAGAAAGTTGTTACGTATTGTATCTTTAAATCGGGGGTTGTTTTCACATGAGTTACTGATTTGCCTATTCAAATACGTTTTGATATAACGTATTCAGCCCTTTGTTAGGTTACGTAAGCTTTGATAGGGCTACAAAAGCTGTGATATTCAAGTCACAATATTTAAACAACCAAATAACCTAGTTTCTTTACATTGTATTTTGTTTGATAAAAATATATTATTACATAATTTTATTAGTTACACAGTAAACAAATATTGCATGGCACTATTTTCTAAATATTTGTTGAATTATTGTATTTTAAAGTTTCAAACACATATTTCGCAAATGTAAAACAATGTTACAATTTGACCTCAAATATTTTAATATAGTTGCATTCACAACTGTCAAACTATAACACTATAGTCGTGTCGTAGTACAAGTAACATAGAGCTGCAGTTCTAACTCACAAATTGTAAAACCTATATTCAAAGTACGGAAGAATAATTAACTGTGACGTAAGCAGCTATCACAAGTAGATTATCACGATTAGAATTTATGTTATAGTGAGCTTTATTCTGAGCTTTAAAAAAAGCAAAATTCAAACTACTGTAACTTATCATAATTGTAAGAAAAATTAAGAAACTATAAGGTCATTTAGTTTCTGGAAGTGCGAAGCACAAAATTACACCAGGAAGCTACAAATCAAGCCATGCAACTATAAAACAAATTGACAATACGGAGTTTGTACTATTAAATGGAGAAATAGCTATGCGGTTAGTGTGCTGGGCCGTGTGTCCAGTGTCTAAGATCCGAGATGTATCACCATTGAACAAATACCGCACTTACAGCTGTGGATATATTATAAAAATGTCAGGCTATACATGAAGCCTTGGAGTACCTAATCTGGAAATTTTCCAATGTAATTACAAAGAGAGGCACTATACCTGAGACCTAGATACTTCTAGCCTTGACATTTAGCTCAAGTACTAATAAAGTATCACTGAAGTTAGTAACCACATTTACTGAGTGAAACACGAATACAGATTTGAAACTTAGCATGATCAATTTTCAATATCTGTAACACGAATAAACCAGTACAGATAAAAGAAAACATTAGTACACTTTAGTCCGCGTTGTGTCATTCGCTTGTATACTTATATAGCTTAAGAGAATATTGTGATTAAAAGACTAACTTAAGACTAACCTGTTTAGCTCTTTGACTTAACTCCACAGTCACGTCTCCTGCAGAGTTTCCGACACCAACAATCACCACCTTCTTGCCATCATACCCATCTGGTTTCTTGTAACTATGAATGTGTAACACTTTGCCTTTGAACTTTTCTATTCCTAGAAACGTGGGATGTATGGAAATACGTGGTGACCAGTGCAAACCATCACTCCGTCAAAGATCTCGTCAAAATTAACATCGTTTTCAATGTCTCGAACAGTCACTTTCCACCGTCCCTTTCGTCAAAATCGTGGTTTTGCGCTACTTTCAGAATTTCATGTCGAAACCTGATGTGTCGAACGAGATCAAATTTTTCAGCGTACATCTCAAAGTATTTATGTAAGTAGCTATTATGCATATAAGTAGGAAAATCCTTCGGTGGCGGGAAATCGCTAAAGGCGCTCATTTCTTTGCTATTATTTGTTATGGTAGACTTCATCACAGAGCCCACACCTTCAACATCATCCTCTCTGTAGCACCAAAGTCCCCCTATCTGGTCTGTCTTTTCAAAGCACACCGGAAGTAAATCTTCTTCTTGGCAAGCTTTGATGGATGTAAGTCCACTGGATCCAGCTCCAGCTATACAGATCCTTTTTGTTGCTTCCATTATTTACAACAATGTAATTTCACTATTAGATGATTCTAACCTCTACCACAAGTAACCTATAAGATAAGTTAATACTTATTCTGTGCTATAAATAACGATAACATGTCACACAAGCAGTAAAGAGAAACGAAAAAAGCAGCATTAAATATTTATTTACTGGATATATTCTCAAAACCCAAGTATTCGGACTATTAAATAATTCTTCTCGACTTCTGAATTATATATCATCTGTTTTGTTATTCGATTATTTATTATGCTTATTGACACTTGGTAGTTATTTCATTATTTGTTGAGCAAACTTGCGAATATAAATGATGTAGAAAATGTTTAGTTTTAATGTTTCGTTTAAATTTTGTAATAATAACTTATTTTAGATTCTAAAATAAATTTAGTTTATGAATTTAGCGAGGTTGCCAGATTAGAGAAAAATTGTCATTTGTGGGAAAAGTCAATCAATATTTTTAAATGGGAATAAGACAAATATGGGGAGAGGCTAGGCATGTTAAGGCGTGCGACTGGAAATCTGAGGGTTGCGGGTTCGCATCTCCGTTGCGCCAAACATGGTCTCCCTTTCAGCCGTGAGGACGTTATAATGTGACGGTCAATCCCACGATTCGTTGGTAAAAAAGTAGCCCAAGAGTTGGCAGTGGGTGGTGATGACTAGCTGCCTTCCCTCTAGTCTTACACTGCTAAATTAGAGACGGCTATTAGCCCTCGAGTAGCTTTGTGCGAAATTCCCAAAGAAACAAAAAAAAACATTTTCACACGGTCGGTTATTGTACTCTTAAAGTCATACTCGCTGTTCAAACTATATCATATTGTGGCTGGCCTCTGATATTTGTAATTCTCAAATTATTTAGTGGTGGGTGGGCATAGCACTGGTAGAGCATTATGTAGATTTGCGCTTAAAAACAAACAAATAAATTTTTAAATTTCTGTGAAATGCTTGTTTTTACTTCATTTTGGTGACTAAAAGCGATAAAAATTTAGAGAAATAATTAAAATATCATCATACTAGTGATATGATAGTTTGCTGCTTTAGCAGTACTCATGTGTATTAATTAAATAGAAACTTGTGTAGAATCACCAAGTGAACGTAATGAAATCTTTGAAATTAAAAGAACAATGCGTGTCACTCTGTCAATATGTCAATGAGTGCTCGCTCACCTGGAAACCTAATACAGGTGTTGGCTAATTGTGAAGTTGTACTTTTACATTTATATGATTACAACGTGTATTTTTATACAGGAGTGCAAAACTGGAAAGTTTATAGCATTGTCGTTAAAAACTATTACTCTTGTAAAATAAAGAAACAAGCAAGAGAACACATTAGTTTAATTCTTTATCTTTCTGTGGCTTATAAACCATGAAATAACAAAACACCTTCTTAATATAAATTCCAACAGCCTCTAAACATCGAACACCAGACTTCAAGTTGTTGTTTTGGATCTAAGTCAGATAAAGTCCCGATCCGATCAAGTCCTGAATTAAGTTTAAAATATTTATAAATTATTCTGTCGTGAGATAAAGTACGACAAATGATCTATCTTTTGGGAAGTTGTGAGTTATGATTAAGCTGTGGTTTAGTTTACAAACAGTGTACCTAAAGAACAACTGATAACGTGGTGTAAAACTATGCTTTGTATTTAAGCTTGAATAAAACAAGACAGTTATTATCCAATTCATTCCACATCAGAGGGTCGAGGGTTCGATTCCCCGTCAAACCAATGATGCTCGCCCTTTCACTTACGGATACGTTATAATGTTATGGTCAATCCTACAATTCTTTGGTAAAAGAGTAGTCCTAGAGTTGGCGGTGGGTGGTGATGAGTCGCCGCATCCCCTCTAGTTTTACATTGGTAAATGAGAGATGATTAGCGCAAATAGTTCTCGTGTAGGTTTCGCGAAATTCAAAGTAAACAAACATCACAGAACGGGTATGTTAAAACTGGATTGAGAATTGCTTCCTCAAAAAACAAATTCTCAAAGATATGTTTATGACATGGTTTATTTACAAATAGAAGTGGTGTTTTAAGTAGAATTAAGTAAAATAACAATAAATAAATCATTGTCAATCAAAATAAAACTAGTCTCGTTTCAATCACAACCTTGATTTGTTGGATCAGTCCTACGGGCTAGGAACCTCGTCTGTTCTATGGTGACTTAAACTTATCACCAATCAGATCAGTTTGTTTCTTGTACTTCGTTAGAATGTCTTCTTTGTGTCTCATGTGAGCTCCGAAATGAGGAAATTTCTGTACATATAAAACCAGCGTTAAACACTATATCTTTTATGATAGTACACCACAAATTATCTAACTTTACATACAATAATACTGAGAGTGAAGAGGCTCAAACCCGTGACTAAACATCAGACAAGTATCTGAACCGGCTAAATCAAATGCTATTTGAAGAAATTTCATGGTGTTCTCCAAAAAACCGTGCGTTTGCAGCTATATAATATAACATATCAAACAGTGTACCTTGATATCACCTGAATTGAAGTTCAAGTAATTTTATTTTAGTTTATATATGATATAAATACATTCGTAAGGTTAATAAATTCCCATGATATTTATAATACACGAAACTGGGTGAACAAGTTTCAGTACTGCAGTGTTTCTCAGTGAAGGTAGTTACTTGCGTGCCACTTATTATTTTTTTTTTAATGAGTGAAGGAATAAGTTAAGGGACGAAATTTTATACACTGTATACTCACTAAAATGCTATTTGTGTTGTAGTAATTACTTATTTTCTTTAAAAAAATTTATGAAAACGAGCCATTTTGCAATATTGCACATTTGATTGTATGTCTTCGTCAGCGCCCCTCCCTTCAGGAAACGCTGTTCTTACACTTTGTACATCACATTTTGACATTAAAAGAAGTATTTTATAAGTGTTTGATGCTTGGACATTTTGAAACAAGTTGAAGAACTTTCTTCTACTTTCTATAACCACAAGTATACAAGAAATCTCCTAGAAGTCAGAACCTGAATGAACTGTTTATGTTCATTAGTTTTATTCGCTTTGTTATAAGATTTTCAATCGTTGAAAACAAGATAAAAGCATTTAAAAAATTGACGTCATTAAAAAGTCTTTCGACTCTAACAGTAGAAATGAACCCACTTACCGTGTCAAATTAGTCAGTCTTTTCTGAGAAACGTAAGAGGTATTTATGTTTTACTTTACTTCATTTCAACATCGGATTTTCAACAACTTAAAGGTTAGCATGGTTTGTGTTTGGACCCTTAATGAGGAGTTGGTGAGGTTTAAGAATGAAATATGTTAACCTTAAATATGGCTTTAGGTAGAATACATATAGGCTTTCCTTTTTGGTGACAAGGCGTCGCTGAAAGTTCCATTTCATCGTTGTTTCCAAACTTTTTAAGTACATGTTCCCATTTAGTTATGTGACATAGTCATCAATGATGGTGAAGTCTTGGTTCTGTAAAGCGCTGGAGACCTTTTTTGTTTTCAAGCCACAAAACAAACAACATTGTAAAACTGTAAGTACTTATCACATTGGAATATCACATAATATCAATAAATTTCAAGAAATAATTTTGATCATCAGAATAATACCTTATGAATTACAATATTTTTTAACATTATGAAGCAAGCGAATCCATATTTCTCATACTAATCACCAATTAAGGTTCTTGTTGGTAGACTTACAATACGTCCCGGTGTCCAGTCCGGTTTACTGATTAACAGTCCTGGTTAACACTGAATTGTCTTGGAATGTCCCAGATTTTGATGAAAAGGCATAAACTTCAAAAAGGATGAACGGGAAATGTTAAAATCTGTGCAGAGTTCTGACTTGGTGTTGACAAAAAATAACTTTTAAGTTTTCATTTTATTAGTTGATGAGTGGTGTGAGCCATAGTGCTGTAGCATGCCAATTTTCAAAGGTATTACATCAGACGAAATTCACAAACAGCTTATACTGAACATGTACAAATATAATTATTCATTAGTGGGCTGCTTTTGACGGTACGTGTGTAACGGCAGCTGCACAAGCGGCGAGCGGCAACACATGCAAAGATTCCTTTAAGCAGGTGTTTGTGCTTTGTAATTGCTTTATTAATTATATTAGTCATAGGTACATGCTGAATAATTTTCGTTCTTTTATTTTAGAAATTAATCCCAGTCATAATGTCCAAATCTGGTAAAAGAAAGTTCACTTTCAACAGTGAATTGAAAAAATAATATAAAAAATCTTAAAAAGTTTAAACATACAGCTAGTCTTTCAGTCGCTGTTAAAAGCTCAAGAGTTCATGTGTTCTTAAAGCTTATTGCTCTTCCAAACTGATAGCAAAGTTACTTGAACCAAAGTTCAGTTCTGCCAGAACGAAAAATGAACTGTTATTTAAAGCAATTGTTCCTTTATCAACAGAGGATTGAAGAGAGAATTAATGAATGTCCAATTCGTTTCACTTACAGCAGATGTTTCAAATCGAAAAGATGCCAAAATAATATCTGTCAGGTGCGATATTTTATGCCAGTGGACGGAGTGCAAGTAAAAGCTTTTGACTTTCAATGACATGAGAAGTTTTGACGAATTAATTTGTATCCACTTTAAAAAAAACATGGTTTATCCAAAAAAATGTTGCTTATTGTTGTGAACTGCAAAACAAATTTTGGAGATGTGGAGAGAAAGGGGAAAAACATTGTATATAGTAGATTGAAGAAAGAACTTGGCAGAAATATTGTGGGTGTTGGTTGTGGTACTCATATTGTACATAAGTGTCTCCAAGCTGCAGTTGATGTCCTTCCTATTGAAGTTGAGAGATTTCTCCAAATTTATGAAGGATTCAAGTGATATTTTTGTTCATAAAAATAGTGGTCTTTGTTGATGAAAAGATTTCTTGAGAGTAAATGTGGATAAATGTATCCATGGTTTGTTCATAGACAACTATATTGCTCAACAAAATGATTTTAGCCATGGAAAAAACAAAATCAACTACAAATAATATTGCTGCAGAACTTAGTAAGTTGAAACCCAACCTGAAAAAAAGAAGAGATTATAACTTTATTCCCCTTGGTGCAAAAAAAAAACAAAAAACAATCAGTGTGCTAGAGGAAGAGGGAGGATGACAGGCAGACTTGATTAGGAAGGAATTTACCAGTTCTTATGATTGCTGCCTGTCTTTTATTGAACTGTGAGAAAACAGTTTTGGTGATGGGAAATACTTTGTTTGGATAAAACACAGTGTTTTTATGTGGTCTGAAAGAATCAATAAAACGCTTGGAAATGCTGTAATCAATGTTGATGATCTGTTTGATGAAGTTGTTCTTGTCAAATCTTTCTGGTCATCAAAATGTGACGAATAGAAAGCAAAAGAAATAGGTTGCAAAGAAAAATGGTTAGAACTTTTCAACCACTTCAATGATCAAAGTATTTCTGTACATAATCTCAGGCAAGTTATGGAGTACATTTTTTATTTACCAGGAACGTCGGACCCTGTTGAAAGAGAATTTTAGGTGATGAATAGCATTTGGTCTCAAGAAAGAGGTCTAATGAATGAATCACCAGTAAAAGTAATGTTGCATTGTAAACTCAATATTGACTTGAGTTGGAGTGAGTTCTTTGAAAAGTAAGAACTAATAGGTTTTTGCAGAAAGTTCATTCAAGTGAAAATATGTGAATCTTTACAAAAAAGTGTTTTGTGAAACATTTATGAAATTTTGATGTTCCTTGCCTTGCTGAATTCAAATAAATATTAGAGATATAAACTACCAGTATTCCTATTTTTGTGTGGGCCAGGCATGGCCAAGTGTGTTAAGGCGTTCGACTCGTAATACGAGGGTTTAGGGTGCGAATACCTGTCGCACCAAACATGCTCGCCCTTTAAGCCGTGGGTCAATTCCACTATTTGTTGGTAAAGAGTTGTGATGACCAGTTGCCTTTCCTCTCGTCTTACACTGCTAAATTAGGGACGGCTAGCACAGATAGTTTTCGAGTAGCTTTACTCAAAACAAACAAACGAACAAATCCTCTTTTTGTGGCAGCATTAAAGCTTAAGTGAAGTTAGGTTATAAAAGCACTTCCTTATTATACCAGTGCTGGTATCTATAATAAAAATTGAAAACTGTCCCGGTTTGAGGTTTGGAAATTAAGGTGAGCCTATATGTAGGGCAAATAATTATTTTTATATTTTATAAGACAAACAATCGTAAAATGTTTTATCCACTCGAGTAAAATAGATCTAAGTAGAAAGAGTAATGATTTCTGAACATAAGGTTCCAAAAAAATGAAACTTCTTACTTGGAGCACTGTAGCTCCGCAATGAAGAAACTGTAGACCTACTTCAGCAAAATCTATACCCCCTGTAGCTAAGATTGAAACTCAGGTAAAGCCTTAGCTATAGCCGACAGTATTCGAAGAGCAATCGGGCGAATGGCATTTCCTTATACTCCCCCATAGGATGTCCTATTTTCTATTCCCATGACTGGCCATCCAGTACCATCTCCTGTCAGACCCATAAGACCTGACATTGAATTTATTACTGTTACCCCATCTGCTTTGCATAAAAAGAGAGAGAGAGAGAATAAAATAAGTTTTCTCTTCAGTGTACAAGTTACCTGAGTTCCCTCAAGGAGTCCCCAGTTTTAAAAACTCATACGTGTTTGTGTTTTTCTTATAGCAAAGCCACATAGGGCTATCTGCTCAGCCCACCGAGGGGAATCGAACCCCTGATTTTAGCGTTGTAAATCCGGAGACATACCGCTGTACTAGCGGGGGGCAAAAGCTCATACCACTGTACAGTAGTTCATTGTCTACATGACAGTCATCACGAGAATCATTATCTACTCCTTAGAATAGAACACGACATAACATACGAACTTCAAAAGTAAAAAATAAACATATTTCTTACCGTTAATTGTAGGTTTATTTACTCTTGAAACTAAACACTTTTGAAAACCCTGCGGAGGTACATATAGTGCACACACAAAATGTAACAAAAACCGATATTTATTATACTGAATAGAAGCAGTCTTTTTCGTATTCAATACCGAGCTTATGTATTACAGCTGTAAATTGGTGTACAATAAATTTATTAATTTATTTTCTTACACCATATGACGAAATACGTCTTTAAAATTGTATAAATATTATTGTATTGTTTAGGATATGAAATAATTAGTAAGTACATATTAACATATGTCATTAGAAAAATATCTTTTGACAATAATGAGATGTTATTAATCTGTGAGAAAATTTGATTTATCTTTCTCTGCTATCGTTTGTTTGTTAAAAAATATATGACGCTGAAACACAGTGCGTTGTATATAATGCTTAGTATTCCAATGACAATACAACACTTCAAAACTGAACATTGATAATTTGATATTACTGGATTTAACTTTGCATTTTATTTTTCTGCACATGTTTAGTTAGATAATGATGGATTGTGACCTTCTATATTTTCATGTCTATTCAAAATCCTATTGTGGTGTATCACAATCCTAGGCTACTTATAGCAATAATCACTCTCGTAATAAATAATTAGTAGAATAGTTTGTATACATCTCAATACCACAACAATATTTAGGTATCACTTACACTAGAAGGAAGAATGGCCATATGAGTACAAGCTTTATGAAACGCCATGTAGTTTGGAACTTTAGTCCATGATTGGTCATATCATTTATGAGGGATATTAAATTAATGTAAAACACATGTATAAAAACAAGCAGAAATAATATTTCTGTACATAACGAGAAAACCAGATGGTAACATATGGTAGTTTCAAATAGTACATTCCTATCTTTTCTTATCTCAAGCTTTTATAGTCCGAAACTTTTAAAATTAAACTGAAATGAACGAATTTTAGTAATTGACTTGTATAGTCATAGTTTCCATTAATTACCTCTATAAACGAAACGCATTGCGTCACAACACTTACATAAGAACAACCTTATTGAAAAGTTTGAAGAAATGGTTCAGGTCCACTTTTCACCATCTATGAAATCATTGGCAGATAAATATGCTTCACTTTGTCACCACAGTGAAGTACATGTGCAGACAGGAATTTTCTGCCAGTGTGTCTACTACTACTGTGTTACTGAGGCACTAAGGCGCTTAAGAAAAACCCACAACTCTATTTCCATGTGCTGCTACACAAGCAGCCAGTTGGAGACAAATTATTTCGCAGAACCGTGATGCACTGTGGGTTTGTTCCAAAGCTCACTGACAATCAAATCCCTGATATTAACTTGTTCTTTAATAAAGTGCTGTGGATTTTCGACCACTGAAATATACAAACTGTCCCAATGCTGTCCCTAAATCCAACCATTTTAGAAGGCAAACCACTTGAAACATTTGACGAAATATCCTGTTCCACTTTCAGCATTCCAAGAACCATTAGCAGGTTAACTTGCTTTATTTCGCCACTATTGATAAAATATGGATCATTGTCTTCAGCATTTCTAGATCCATATAACTGAGATATTGTCACTACTTAAAGTACACCATTCTTATCTTTATGAGTTTGGAGACCTGCATTCTCTACTCCTGTGAAATGTAGAGTTATATGTTATTTATGCATTGCCTGTTCACACAGGGTTGTCCATATGCTTTATTGGCCTGGAAGGTCCTAAGATCTGTAAGATAACGCTGAGATGATGACTACTTTACCTGTTAAAGTTGTGGATCATTGAGAGAGAATTAAGGATTCAATGACAAAAAAAGGAACATTATCTTACACTGACCTTTATACAGTTTTTGTTTCATTAACTGGTACCCTCAACTAGTCTTTTCAGTTGTCCAGTAGGCTAGTTCCCCTATAAAAAGTTATGTCATAAGCTTGATATGTCCACAGCAAATTTAAATTCGTTTAAATATACTGCTTGAAAAATATATCTTATTATATATTTGTCCTAACTAAATTTATGTATGAAAAACATATTTGTTAGTCTTTTACTGTATTTTTGAGCTTGCGTGAAAAGTTTGAAGCAACTGAATCGAAACTCAACTCATTCAAGGAAAATACAACTCAAGGTACCCTATATAAGGCTGTCACGTGAAACTATGCATTCCTCATTAATTCTCGAAACAAACACCAAGATGGATCTTTTGCGGTTCGTTTTGTCAGTGTGTACCTTCATCTTGTGTATTGAAGTAGTCACGCGCTTCTGATAGAGAATAAGTTAGTCAGGGCAGTACAGATTCTGGAGGATGGCCAAACCTAGAGGAGGGTGGTGTCACCAAGCCTCATCAGTCGACTTTGAGGACGCTTCCAGGAAAGGAAGTATTAGGGCAGAAGACCAGGTAAAGGCCGTCATCGCTGCATAACAGTCAGAAGAGACCGCTACATTATGACAACCGCTATCCAGGACAGGTTAGCTACTCCTCGGTCACTGCGAAATGACCTTCAGCTTTCCACTGGAACCCGTGTGTCGACCGAAACAGTTCGAAATTGTCTGCAGGAAAGACGCCTTAGGATCAGACGACCGGCAAAAGGGTTTTTCTGACAGCGCGACACCATGCAGAGAGGTTGGAGTTTGCTCGTCAGGACCTAGACTGGGAACTTCGTCAATGGTCCACCGTGCTGTGGACATACGCGAAAAGGCTCATTATGTCTCGTGATGGTGAACGTGCTAAAGCGAGGAGACGCCGAGAAGAGCGATTTTCCTCCAGTAACATTATGCAAGTCAACGCTTATGGAAGAGGTTCTGTGATTATCTGGGCAGCCATATGCTTGGTTCGCAGCCCGAACTTACTCATGCTCGACAGGTGTATTCTAAACGCACGACGATATAGAGACGAAATTCTAGAAACCCTTGTGAGGCCTTTTGCCGTTGCTGTCGGCGACGGGTTCATTTTCACGCAGGTTAACGAGCGAGCCCACGTCGCCAGGCTGTGCATCGACTTCCTTAACGAAAAAGGAATAAGACTTTTGTGTGGCCCGCCAGATCTCCATATTTAAATCAAATTGAATATTTCCAGGACATGTTGTCGAGGCATGTTAGTGGACTGCCATACCCCAAAAGAACTTCGATAGACTGATTTGAAGTGTGCCAAATCGGTGTCAGCAGCGTATCACAGCACCAGGAGGTCACACAAGATATTGAATGTTTCGGACATTTCTTGAATAAACACATGTAAACTGTTTAAAGTATTGTTTCATATGGGGTATCAGTGTTGGTAATATTGGTTATTTTTAAACATTTTATTTCTCCATATTTTACTGTTCATCACACATTAAAAAATGAATACAGATGGATCTGAAATGAGGGAAATTACTAAAAATATAAAAGTATTATCGCATTTTGAACACTGAGATTAATTATATATGTAATCGCACTTGTTCCTTTAAATTTTGTGAGCAGTGTATAACGTACTCAATTTCGTGTAATAATACAACAAATACAGTTGTTGTGTGAAGGCGTTGTATTAATTTTTATTTTTGCTAATAATATCAATTGAAGCATTTGAGAAACCTTTAAAATTTATCTGAGATATTAATATACTTTAAAACGTCGTTAGAATGTGTTTCTGTTTCACCATATACAAAAGTTATTAAATTATCTCAGTTTATTAACGGATAGTGTGTGAAGATCATAAAATGTGGGCATATAATAAAAATATCTTCCCATTCTTATGGAACGGAACTTATTAAGGGAGAATAGTAACAGTTTTGATTATGGTTTAGAAGTTGCTAGAAAATGTGTTTTTGTTAATATCATTGTTTAAAACCTTTCATCTTACTTCTTTCAAGTTGGGATGTTCACTATATTGTGGTTGTATTTGATTAGTGTTTAATAATTTAGTCAAGTGGTACATTATGTATTCCCCAGTAAATCGATGGGTTTCGATACCTATGATGGGCAGAGTACAGGTAGTCCATTGTGTTGCTTTTTGCTTATTTCAAATCAAACAAGCCCCCCATGACAAAGTAGTATGTCTGTGGACTCTCACCGCTATAAACTGGGTTTCGATATCCGAGATGATCAAATCACAGTTAATCGATTGTGTAGCTTTGTGTTTAATTCTAAACATATAACCAAACAAATGCATTTATCAAGTTGAAGTAGTTTATTCATGTGATTAAAAATGATGAAAATAGGTAAGATATGTATATTGTAGAAATCTACGTATATTATCTCCTACCCCAAGTATTATTCATTTGTAATATAATGGAAGGGAAAAATGCTCGTTTAAACTCACCTTCGCTAACAGCTTTCGCGATAGAGACAGTCTTACTGACGATAGCTGTGAGTTACGCAAAAATTGGAATTTGAAGAAGTTCTTGAACCTTCGAACATATATTTCGAATAGATTCATGATTCTAAAAGAACAATAACAATATTACTCTTATGTAGGTTTGTATAAGAAAGTTTTTTTGTATTTTCACACCGTAGCAATATAATCGTTATGAAACAACTTATTACATCAAGAAGGTGTGTAAATATGTAAAGAGTATTCAGAGTTGTGTCAAAATCGTAATTACATTAACTGATATTAAGAAGGTTGAGAAGACATGTGTCACAATGGAAATGGTTTATTTTGAATAGGACCAATTTGTCTTTCTTAATGGTAACTTTCCATTCCTTGTTGTCACCAAGTAAGGATAAAGCCTGACAAGCTGTTGGCAGGCGTTGTTAACGACGATACCACTAAAATCTTTAACCAAAAAATTAAACAGTGCTCTGAAGGGAAAGGAAGGTTTTAGTTTACCGTATTCTACTACAAAAATAGTATCTTTAGTTTTAGTAATTTGGAAGAGCTCAAAAATATGTTCTACAGCGAGTGGACAAAAGAAGCCTCTTCTATCCCGAAAATGTTGTTAATTGGTGATATCTTTTATTAAATAACAGAATAAGTAAACTGCTGGCCGAAGTCTTAAGGCCAATGAAGATAAAGAAAAAATATGTATTTTGCGTTGTGAGACTCAACCCCTTGGAAGATGAAAATGAAATAGGGTAAATAAAAAAAAATTTAGCATTTAATAGGGAAAATGTGAACACTATGAAATGAGCTTAAATAATTGCTGGTCAAAAGTTTAAGACCATACCAAAAAGAAGTCCTAAACAGGACAGGAAATGCCCAAAAAGAGGTCTCAGTAGTGAGTTGTACGGCAGTCATTGCGAATAACTGCAAATATTCGCTTTGGCATGGTCGTTATAAACGTTTGAAGAAGGCTGGCTGGAATGTTATTCCAAGTGGTGAAGATGGCTTCAAGAAGATCATGCACTGTTTGGAATTGACGTCCATTTCTATAGACTTCACTTGCCACCCACCTGGTGTACAGTTCTGGCGAACTCGTCGGATGGTCCAAAAGAATCACGTTATTCGCCATGATAAAGTCCTTTGTCCCAGGAAATTGTGGATTGTAGCGTTGTCCTGCTGAAAGATCCAGTCATTTCCACACAAGTGATTGCCTTCAGTCAATAAGGATGCTCTCTGCAACATGCCAATGTAGCCAGCTGCTGTTTGACGCACCTGTATAACCTGGGGCTCTATTGTTCCATGGAAGGAGAAAGCACTCCAGATCATGATGGAATCTCCTCCACTGTGATGTGTAGAAAATGTCTCCGGTGGGATATTTTTATCATGCCAGTAACGTTAGAAGCCATCTGGACCAAACAGGTTACTTTTTGTCTCATCAGAGAACAAAACATTCGTTCACTTTTCTACATCCCATGTTTAGTGCTTCTGAGCAAAGTTTAACCGACTTGTTTCGTGGTGTGGAACGAGGCGTCGCCATGGAAGATTTTTATGGTTTTTAAAGACTTTCTTTCGTAAATGCCGTCTTATTTTCTTGAGATGGATTCTTCGTCCGTAAGGGCCTTAATCTGGTTCGACGATCGAATGGTGTTTTACCGAAAAGCCCGTCGAATCTTACTACTCAACGCCGGCGAAATCTTCTTGGGCTGACCGCTTGAAATTCTCGTTCCGTCAGGGTCTTTTAATAAATTTGCAACAGCAGTTTTACTACGCTCAGTATCACCAGCAATGGCACGTTGATGAAAGACCTTGCTTTGACAGCTCGACAATTCTGTTACGTTCAAACTTTGTCAACGTTTTAGCTTTTGCATGTTTTTAACCAATGTAACACAGGAAATGCCAGTGGGAAATGTTGACAACGTTACTGCTTGAATACAAATGAATAAATTTCGTAACGTGTTTACCGATTAACGCTTTGTTTCAGTTTGGTCTTAAACTTTTGACCAGCTAGTATTAAGGCTAATTTCATAGTGTTCACATTTTTTCCATTAAATTCTAAAAAGTGTTTTATTTTTATTTTCCCTTTTCTTATTTTCATCTTTCGAAGCTTTACTCAAGTTAGTGGTTGTGTCTCACAACGCAAAATGGATGTTTTTTCTTTATACTCATTGGCCTTAAGATTTTGGCCAGCAGTGTATGTAAAACTATATCTTTTTTAGAACGTGCTCAACGGAATTTTTTCAAATATGATATAAAATCTCAATTTTAACTCTGGTTTTGATAAATACCTGAATTTTCGTAATTTTAGTTACATTTTCTGATAAAAGGTGTCATGCACCTGCCGTAAGTTTTATATCTTTTTATTCCAGTTAGACTACAAAATGATCAGGTGATATTTATGGGCGTGTGCTTCGGGTTCTTGAATATTTCACGTTACAAGAATCAATGTTAAGAGCATTAAGAAACCTTAAAAAGGCTGTTTTGCTTTCTATAAGTTGGTAAAATACTTTTACTCAATTTATAAATAAATGAAACCGAAAACATTGAAATCACCTGCTTTACAGTTCCTTTAGAATATAGTACGTGAAGTGTGAAGTTTAGTATAGATTGTGAAAACACCTACTTAATTGAAGATATAATGTAGAAACAATATATTAGTTAAGTATATTTTATGTTTTCCTTGTTTTAATGAGTTTCGCGGAGAGCTACTTGAGAGAAAGCAGTTACTACCCACCGCCAACTCTTGAGCCAATTAGGGATATAGTGTAGAGACGATGTATCAGTTAAGTATATTGTAATGAAAAGTTAATTTAAGAATATATTGTGAAACGATACACTAGTTTGGGATATAATGTGAAAAAGATGCATAAGTTAAGATGTAGCGTGGAAACGATACTTAAGGAAATAGTGTGGAAATTAGATATTAAATAAAAATATAGGGTGAAAATTATATATTATTTGAGTGTATAATGGGAAAACGGCATATATATAAAACGGCATATATATATACATATACATATAACGTATGTGTTTAATGTGAAAACAATATAAAAATGGAATGCGAAATCGTACTATAGTTAAGTAATAACATTGAACAAAAATAAATTAAACGTTGTTAAAATAGTTTTTAACTTTCAAAACGATCGATCACTTTCTTGATTGAAGATACTTAATTAAATAATATGCTATCAAATATCTGTAAATTAGATATATTGATGACTAGTAAAATGTCACTTCATAATACTTAGTAATGCGTGGTTAATTGATAATAACAGTTGATTAGTAATTAACTGGAATAGAAGCATGATTTTGGCTCTTGCCAGACATCATAATTAGATTTATAATTTACAATGTTGTGCATGAACCAACGTTTACTTCAGGATAGCATTTTGTTATCACAAAGAATTAGACGTATTTTACCATTACTAAACATCTGATTTTGGTATAAAACCTGGTTGGTGTTGTCATCTTATATAATTACTTCTTTTACTTCAGGATAGCATTTTTTTATCACAATGATTTAGACTATCTCATCATTATTAAAATGTTGATTTTGTTGCCATCTTATATATTATGCACAGCTGTATAAAACATTTCTTCAATAGCTCAAGTAAGACGTTTTTATACTTAAAATATCTCTAAAGTTTATATGTAACATTTCTTACTGAAATGTTCCTTTCTGTGACAGACACAAGTTCATTTAAAATGATATAATGTAGAACAATTAATCCTCACCTCTGTCATTTTTGTGAACATAACCCAGTTGTCTTTGTTGAAGGTACAGGTTATGCTAGCTGACACCAGCATAAGTTTTTCAAGTTTGACACTAGAAAAATCTGAACAAATCTTATATGATCGAACGTTTTGAAAATCATTCAAAGACAAATGTAATCCAGAATGTTGAGATATTTTTAATTAATGACAGCTCCGAGTGATTTATAAGTAACTGACTTTTTGCCTTTAAATTGTTATTAATATATAATAGAAAACCTTATTAAAATTACGATTTGTATCAAAGTGAAAGGATAGCCAGCCGTAGTTAACGTGTCTTACATTTTCCTTCCATTTGCTGGTACATTAAAGTCATATGTTTTTCTGTACTTATAACATACACATAAAAAACAAAAATACTTAAGTGATACATTAGTCTGTTACCAGTGTACAAACAGTAAAATCTTAGTTGTACCCGAATCTCTGAAAAATTAGTCTATGTCAGAATCTTTTATGGAATAAGATATTTAATTTTCAAATTATCATATTTTTACCACTGTAGTTATTTTAGATATCCAATAACAAAGCTTTAGAAAAGTATTATTGATTTTTGAACATTTTCTGACAGCAATGTAATAAGAGTTCAATATGAAATTTTATTTTACACTCTATAGTGTTAAGGTTTAGCTCTCCATTCTACCATCTTTGAAAAAAAATTGCTGTGATCTAGTAACTTGTCCTCAAATAATAGAAGAGAATGTTTGTCTCCGGAGAAACACCTATTCAAGACTTCCTCCTAAACGTAAGTTCTGTCAGTTTGAATAAACAATCAAAACAGTGTAAATAAGATTATAGAGTTTTTATCGTCAGCTATTTGTGAGTTTATCCCTGCATAAAAGGAAAGAAACTATTATCAAGTAGATGGGCGAACATGAGAAACACAAAAAATTATACTTCACATATACACAAAACTGGGAATTGTGATATTCATCACAGAAACATTTTAATGAGTATTTTATCATAAAAATACAGTGGGAAAATCTCAATCAACGTTATAAGTTTCTTTTCTATATAAATATTCTTATAAGAATAATATTTATTGATTTATTGTCGTATCTGCAGATGACCCCGCAATGCTGGTGGTATTTTCATCAGGCAAGAACCCTCGTAATAGAATATTTAGCGTTTACTACCTAAAACGTATAATCTTACCTTCTGTCTTTGAAGGTAAATATATTGATATTGTGGACTATTTACTTGCTAGTAAATGACTTTACTCGACTTCTTTTGTTAGTCTGAAGATGACCTAGTAAGGTCGAAAGGTTGTTCTGTCCTTTTTAAGAAAAGTGTTGATACCCATGCCAGCCGTTTAAAATACATTTTTACTAGGCTTAATAATTAGCATAAAGCAGTTTTCTAGCGTCATCTATGAACACATTGCAGCATGAATAATGAGATTAAGTGCAACATTTAATGTTTGTCTAGGCATCTGTGTAAATTAAAAATTAAATTATATAAATTATAGAACAACGTTTCAATCTTCTTAGATCATATTCAGGTTGATAAAGAAAGTTTTCAACTGAACATTTCCGGCCACATGTCTCAGGGACCAGAAAGAGAACATGTGCGGCTGCGCTTGTTTGGTTTATTAATATGTTGAGTTTTTGTTGTTTTTATGTGCTGTGTCCCAGAGAATGTATAGTCCAGTATTGGTGATATTTCTGTGGATTTCCGTTTTGAATTGTGTATCAGCTCTTGTGATCTAGAGGTTAAGAAATGGTATTTTGTCAGTTTTTTTGTGTTCATAGGTGAACTTAATGTTGGGATATATGGAGTAAACGTGGTTGAAGAAACTAATTTTGTGTTCTGCAGATGTGAATTCAACAATTGTATCGCCAACATAACTGTACCAATATAGTGGTGGGTGCAAAGCTGAATTTCTGACTATAGATTCAATCTGTGTCATGAAAATGTCAGCCAGAACCGGTGTCACCGGATTACCCAAACTTAAGCTATTTATTTGGTGATTGAACTTAAAATTAGTTTTGGTGGTAGTGAACTCTATAACAGTAGCTTATTGGTTTCTTGAGGTGTGTATTAATAGGTATTAACACTATTGACAAAAATAAGAGTTAGAGGGATCTCACTAAGATGTTTCATGAGAAAACCAATAAAGTTTATCTTATTAGCCGCAGTGACGTTGAGTCTAATTTTGAGTTCTACTTCAAGCAAATATGTTACACAGATTGGGAGTTATTGTAATTATTGCATCACCTTTTTACGCAATTTAAAATGAAAATGGTAAGAATAAGAGAAACAAATATAAATTTTATCAAGATACAAATGTTCTTCAGCTACGAAAATTGAATTTTCCTTACAGGATGGTTGCGCTTTGTAACTAGTGACCTTCAGATGTGGTGAGTGAGTAATTAATGAAAGTTTGATAGATAGGTATGCGAACCACTATGATACTTGACAATAAAAAATTCCAAGATAAGGATCCTGTTGACTTCCAAGGCTGTCACATTCCTGATTTAAAAATACGTATAATATCAATAATAAGAAATTAACACACAACACTCAAAACCTTTTCTTATCAGATAAAAAACTACCCTGAAGAATGATGCACTTAGAAGTTTTTTGTAAAATAATTCTCTCTCAGCTTTTATTTTTAATTCAAGTTTAACATATCTTAATATTTACTTATTCAATGAAATGTTCCTCTCCTACTGACTCAGTGGTAAAGCTTTAGTGTCTATAACATTAAAATTCGAGGTTCGATTTCTTCCATGGTTTCTACACAGATATCCCCTTATACGTCTTCGCGCTTAATAAAAACAATGAAACTTGAAAACGTACTAGTGGAAGTCGTAACATGCATTACGCTTGTAACCATGTGTTATCTTAAGGAAAATTATTGCTTTGCAATCTTTGTTAGTTTGCTGTTATGTACAAAACTGTGCAACAGACTGCTGTGCTGTGGTTTCCATGTGTATGGAAACACTGAATTATAAGCTTTCAGAATTGTCGTTGACACGATTGGGAGTAGTTTAGGTTTCTGACAATTATTATAATAAAGTTTGTATTTTTAACAAAACAACTTTGGGCTATCTGCCGATTCCACAGAAGTGATCTGACCAATAATTTTAGTGTTTTACCGCTGTTCTACCGGAGGACTATTACAATATTAAAATATATTTATAATTGCCACGCTATAGACTAATTGTCACTGAAAATGGTCCACTATTGCTATTGAAAAATGTTTTATTTTAGTTTTCGATGTTAAAAGATTTGCTTATCAAACATTTTTATTTACATTTTTAGGACGAATCTCTGACGTTGAGGTCACTAACATTTCCAGCAGAGACACCTACAGCGTCTTATTAACATTATTTGTATTATTTCATTTTTTTTGTTTTTATCATCAATAGTAACCGGTCATAGCTTTTATGTTACTAGTAAACAGTGGCAGACTTTTAACACTCATCGATGTTTTCTAAGGTTCATTCTGTCAAACATCATCTGTGAATCCAATCATTTACAATGAAGCATGCGCTTGTAGACTAACCTTGGGTGATTCAATTAGAATACTCATTGTGAGCTTCTCACAGAACCGTTAGCACGAGATTAATTTTCATGTTATCATCCAATTTTAACGTTTGTTAATGGTGTGGTGTGGTTTTTCGTATAGTAAAGCCAAAAAGGGCTATCTGTTCAGCCCATCGAAAGAAATCAAACCCCTGCTTTAAGCGTTGAAAATCCCGAGACATACCGTTGTACTAGCGGGGGGCGCAACGTTTGTTAAAAGTCATCAATATTCAGCAGACAGCTCAATGTTACTTTATAAAGAGAAAAACACAAACACACACAAATCGTTACTACCGCGAGATAAATTATGAGGCTCTTATGAATAATGAAAGAAATAAAATAGTCACACATCATAAGTATGGAAGAGTTTTAGATGTCTTGTTCAATTATCAAATTATTTATATGCACTAGTGCGTAAATACTGTCATAACGAAACGTACTTTAATTGAAGAAAAATCACTCAATTTTACGTATAATTAAAAAATTGTTTATTTGATATCTATGTAAGATATAATCCAATTATTATATAAAAGTTTTAAGGGTATGATACATAAAAGCTAATGTTAAGTTCGAGTGTAAATTGATTAATAGTAAATATACATTTATATATTCCATATTTTAAAATAAAATACATGATTTATTCCACGTCTTTTAAATTACACAAGAAATATTCTCCTAAATCATCAAATATGAATATCACTTTGTCTGGAAAACCAGACAAAAAAGAAATGTACCAACATTTTGATAGAGTTTTTTTTTTTTTTTTAGGAAGGTATTTTAAATCCAGTTTTAACATAAACTACACGAGGGCTATATGGGCTAGCTACCTCTAATTCAGCAGTGTAAGACAAAAGGAAATGAAACTAGTCATCACCACCCACCGCCAACTATTAGGCTACTCTTTTACTTTGTCTGGAAAACCAAATTTAGAAAAGAAATGTACCAACATTTTGAGAGAGTTTTTTTCTTTGAGGAAGGTATTTTAAATCCAGTTTTAACATAAACTACACGAGGGATATATGCGATGTATACCTTTATTTAGCAGTGTAAGACTAGAGGAAATAAAACTCGTCACCGCCAACTATAAGGTTATTATTTTAGAAATGAATAGTGGGAATGACCGTCACATTATGACGCCCATCTGGCTGAAACGGCGATTATGTTTCGTGTGATGTTGACTCGAACACAAGTACCCAGATTACAAATCCAGTGCTTTAACCACCTGTTAATCCGGGCAGATTATAAAGTAAAAATAAGTTTATGTGGGATGTGTTTCAGTTTAATCGAATGTCATGTGGTAAGTAATAAAATCTTAAAATCTGAAACAAACATTTAGGTCTGCAAGTTTTTTATCTGTTTCGCAAATATCTTATTGTCATTAGTAGACGACAGTATTATAGCTTACTTTTCACCGTGGTTTCTTTCTCTATCTTTTATTTTCCTCTGAAACTTGAATTCAAAACCAAAACGAACTCGAACAATTTTCTAGTGAAATGTGCGAAACACTTTAGGAATTGAGGCTTTTAAAGAGAAAACCGTAAAACAGTTGTACCTTGGTCCATTTATAAGATAAAGTTACATCTGATGAAAGTATAAGTTTATCAAATTAGAAAATTATTAAAATAAGGCGTGTATCAAGTTTAAATGTAAACTAGAAAAGAAACACACGCAAAATTAACGAAATGTAAGTACATTCAACGAAAACTCGAGATATATGTTGAAGATATATTTCAACCTTGTTTACCCGAATTTACTCCAGCAACCTATATTTGATTACAGAAAATAGATGAGTGAGGAAATATTGGTACATTTTGGCCATTATTGTTCCTAAATATTATGCTATATTAATATGACAAAATAGCGTTTCTTGCGCCTGCCCCAGTATGAGGACCTTGAAGTCGAAATTGGTGAGGTAAACAAGGACCCCAAAAACACTTGCAAAAAATAATAGGATCGGTGAAAATTAATTTTAGCATGTTAGGCTTAACGTTGATTAGACTAGCGGTCTCATCCACAAGAGGTATCCAAACAGCCACAACAGTGTATCGAATGTTGTCCGGTAAGCGACGAGTTATCATGTCTATTTTCTTCTTGTAATTGGTTCAGTGCAATTCTTAAGTTTATAGAGTCACTAGTCTTACAGATATAAGATTCTAGATTCAAATGTGATGTAAAAACAAACCTAAAAACTTTTATTCCATAAATAAAATAGCTTGGACATCAAAACTAGATTTCAGTAAGTACGTTGTACGCAAGACTACATTTTCCGTATTTTTAAACATGCGTAAATTTAAGAATACAGTATATCTTTATACTATAAACACTCATGTAACTGTAAATTAATAATTATTAATGAACTTCTGAGTGAAAGCCAAAAAGAATGCCAGTGTCTTCTGCTGTTACCTTTTAAATAAAGGCTAATTTTCCAAACTACATGCTAAAATTGATTAAACTGCATAGTATTTTCTAAAGAAAACCTCTTTGCTGACAGTGAATTTCCAGTTAAAAGCACGTGTATGATAGCTACAATTTCATATCTGGAACGAAGAGCAAAACATTATATTTCTCTAAATATACTTTTATTTTCTCAAGATGTTGGTATACTAACGATTAGAATGCAACAGTATACTATAAAAAACAGGTTTTACAGGTACATTGGGAGGTTTGAAGTTGTCATTTACAATGAATCTTTTATGTCCAATGGTGGAAAGTGGCAGTAACCTGAGTTTATCTAAGATCCCTTTACATGGCTGGGTATTTTAAAGAAGCATTGGGATGTCTGAAAATACCATTAACAGCATGGGGGTGCAATTGATAAGTTAGTATGCTTTCCTCTTTGGAAACGATATTTACCAAATTAAAGAGAACTCAAATTAATTTCAATTTTAATGTTAGAGAATAGTCAATTTAAACCAAACGTCAGTTGTTAACTCATAGTTATTATCCTTGCTTTATATTATTTTGGTAAGCTTAAATCATAGTTTCTTTCAATGGATTCCAATTTCTTGTAAGTTTTCAGAATTGTTAACAAAGTGCCTATGTACATCTCTTAAAAACAAACACAAGCCATATATAAGAAAATATAGACTTATAGTAACAGAGCAACATACATTCTTTCAATGACAATATAGAGGTTTGAGTATGTTTTAATAAAAAAATATTCGAGCTTCACCAAGTCGTTACCATTCAAGTCACCAGGTCTGGTTTTCCTCGATCTGATGACTATACAGTGTAGTTTATTTGGAATCAGGCTCCGTAGTAACTATATGACGTCAACTCCTCCATGCTCAAGGACGATGGATTTTCAACGCCCGTTTCAAGAGCTTATTTGTACAAAAATACATTGTTGTTGAATTCCGCGACTTTACCAGTATATTAAAGAGAGAAATAGCATAAATATCTGTTTCATTCTCCAAATGATTAGGAGTTCTAATGGTTGACAATGAGGTATGACTGGATTTATCTTACTGAATATTTTATTCGTTTTCTGGCAGAGAGCCTATTTAGATGTGAGGTATATTGTTGAATTATGTACTTGAATGGATATTACGACTGACTTTACATTGATGAATTCTATTTCCTTTCAAGACTGAATTGGGTACGATGTTCTCGCGAGTCTTATTCTCGATGATGTTGGCACTCCATGATGATCCAAACCACCTTATTTTTTAAATTTTATTGAGTGAAAGGAATATTCCCGTCTTATAAAATTTTAATCACTAGAGTATATCTTTATGATCTGAATAAATGAATATTTCTTGTCGAAAAAGGTTTTCACATGAGTTACTGATTTGCCAATTCAAATTCGTTTTTATATAACGTATTCAGCCCTTTGTTAGATTACGTAAGCCTTGATAGGCAATGATATTCAAGTGACAATATTTAAACAACTAAATAACCTAGTTTGTTTACATTGTATTTTGTTTGATAAAAATATTTTATAAGATATTTTTATAAGTTAGACAGTAAACAAATATGGCATGGTACTATTTTCTATATATTTGTTGAATTCTTGTATTTTAATGTTTCAAACACACATTTCGCAAATGTAAAACAATGTTACAATTGAACTTAGATATTGTCATATTGTTGCATTCTGATCTAACAAACTATAATACTACAGTCGTATCGTAGTACAAGTAATATAGAGCTGCAGTCCTACCTCACAAGTTGTAAAACGTATAGTCAATGTACGGCCTGAATAAGTAACTGTAACGTAAGCAGATATCACAAGTAGATTATCACGATTAGAATTTATATCACAGTGAGCTCTATTCTGAGGTTTAAAAGAAAGCAAAGTTCAAACTACTGTAGCTTATAATAGTTGTAAGCAAAATTAAAAAACTATAAAGCCATGTTGTTTCTCGAAGTACCAAGTACAAAATTACAACAGGAAGCTACAAATCAAACTGTGCAAATATAATACAAAGCTACAATACGGAGTGTATTCTCTTAAAAAGAGAAATAGCTTAGCGGTTATTGTGTTTGGCTGCCTATGTAGGGTCTAAGGTCCGAGATGTATTACCATTAAACAAATACCGCACTTACAGCTGTGGATATGTTATTAAAATGTCAGGCTATACATGAAGCCTTGGAGTATCTAACCTGGATATTTTCCGATGTGATTATAAAGTGACGGACTATACCTAAAACCTAGATACTTCTAGCCTTAACATTTAGCTCAAGTGCTAACAGAGTGTCATTGAAGTTAGAAACTACATTTCTTGACTAAAACACGAATATGGATATGAAACTTAGAAAGACTCAATTTTCAATATCTGTAACACGAATAAACAAGCACGGTTTACACAAAACTATAGTACACTGTAGTTCGCGTTGTTTTACTCTCGTATACTTATATAGATTAAGAGAATACAGTGATTAAAAGAGTAAATTAAGCCTAACCTCTTTAGTTATCTGACTTGTCTCCACAGTCACGTCTCCTGCAGAGCTTCCTGCACCAACAATCACCACCTTCTTGGCATCATACCCATCTGGTTTCTTGTAACTATGAGTGTGTAATACTTTGGCTTTGAATTTTGATATTTCTAGAAACGTGGGGATGTACGGAAATACGTGGGGACCAGTGCAAACCATCATTCCGTCAAATATTTCATCAAAATGAACATTGTTTTCAATGTCTCGAATAGTTAATTTCCACCGTCCCTTTTCGTCAAAATCGTGGTTTTGCTCTACTTTAAGAATTTCATGTCGAAACCTAATGTGTCGAACGAGATCAAATTTTTCAGCGTACATCTCAAAGTATTTAAGTAAGTAGCTATTATGCATATAAGTAAGAAAATCCTTTGGTGGCGGAAAATCACTAAAGGCACTCATTTCTTTTTCTTTGCTATTATTTTTTATCGTAGGCTTCATCACAGAGCCTACCTTCAACATCATCCTCTATGTAGCACGAAAGTACCCCTATCTGGTCTGTCTTTTCAAAGCACACCGGAAGCAGATCTTTTTCCACGCAATCCTTGATGGATGCGAGTCCACTGGATCCAGCTCCAGCTGTACAGATCCTTTTTCTTGCTTCCATTATTTACAAAGATGAAATTTCAATACTAGATGATTCCAACCTGTAATACAAGTAACCTATAAGATAAGTTAATATTTATTCTGTGCTATAAATAACTATAACGTATCACACAAGCTGTAAAATGAAACGTTAAAAACAGTATTAAATATTTATTTCCTGGATATATTCTCAAAACCAAAGTATTCGGACTATTAAACGATTTTTCTCGATCGACTGTAATATATATAATCTGTTTTGTTATTCGATTATTTATTATGTTTATTGACAATTGATAGTTATTTCATTATTTGTTTAGGAAACTGCCGAAAATAAATTATGTTGAAAATGTTTAGTTTTAGTGTTTCGTCTTTATTTTTTCTTATAATTGCTTATTTTAGATCCTAAAATAAATTTAGTTTATGATTGTAGCGAAGTTGCCAGATTGGGGGAAAAAAAAATTGTATTTATAGGAAAAGTAAAACCACTATTTTAAAATGGGGATTCAGCTTAAAATGGGGAAATTGGTTTTCTGTGATTAAACTCTTAAAAGATATTTTAATTCCTTACCTACTTTCTAACAATACGTGACGTAGCAGTCAGTTGTATATACTTCAGTTTTAACTTTCACCCCGACGTTTGAAGTACATTAATAATTTTCTCTGTGTTTGGTTATTGTAAGCCTGAAATCTTATAAATGTATGCAACAAAACTGTTTTTCATAAAACTATAATTCCTTGTTTGTTCTAGAAAATGTATACTCAGACAGTCTCCAAAATGAAATGAAAGTAGTTACAAAATAAAAAAGGAAGACTCAAAAATCGAACTTTAGTATTCTTAGGCCTTAATTTAATTTTTTTTTGGGGACACCTAAACTTATCGAAATTTTTTTGTTTTGAGAAAATTCATGAAAATTTGTCTTCCAATTTTAAATTTTAATTCATATAAACGTAATTTTATGAAAAATATTTTTATTCCATAAATCGTATTATTTTTTAATATTTCAATGAAATTTTGCAAGTGGCTCGCGGACAACCGGTATATTCGTCGATCTCTGTCTGAAACTCGAGGGGCCTCAAAACACAAATGAAAATTAAATACAGCGTAAAGTACTATTTGGAGGAGGCTGCAAAAGCTTCCAGCCAACAACAGGAATGCTGCACATGTACAAGGACAACGATATCTTCTATACAATTAACAGGAATGACCTGGAGTCTCTACTCCTAGAAACCCCAGTAAAACATACATATATATACGTAAAACTTTCCACTGATAATCATATTTATTTACTCCTATTTTATGTATTTTTCAGTAATAGTTTACAACAAAATGTTTTTCTATTTTCATATTTGAACGATACCTTACATACAACCTCTTTATCCGTTTATTAAACATGTTCAATAAACTTACGTTTAGTTGTATTAAAGTTCAACGACACTAGAGCTCCAATAGTGAAAACAGCTTAAAATAGTGAAATTTTTATCGACCGCGAGGAGAATTTTGAGAGAAGCATCTGATGACCTTGGAATTTAGTTCTCATTATTGACACGTTGTAATATACGGAGCTACTAATATTTACACAAAGATGAGCAGGTCTTGTCTATGAATATATAAAGTTTGAGTGACATTTGTTCGCAAAGAGACAAGTCTTAATGAGAGAGAGTTTGATGAACTAGCTATGAAACTACCGAAAGGACAGAACGTTAATTTGCCAAAAAAAAAAGAAGTGTCTAAGATATAAATAGAAGGGTAATTATGAGCGATAAAGTAAAAGTAACGACAGACTTACCCGGCCGTTTGAGGATAAACCTAATAAACGACTGTTTACCCTGCCTGATAACAACGAAAAGACTGAAGGAAACGAAGGTCACAACGTACACGTTATTCTGACACACATACTTTGATAGAACAAGGCTGATTATAGTCGTCACAAAAAGAGCTAATCTTATTGTAATATATGAATGGAGTTGTATTTTTCTTGAATTTTCGGACCACTGCAGTGCATGTTCTATGGTAAAACAAAACTAAAATTACACTTTGATACGGTCAGTTATTGCACTCTTAAAGTCATACACGCTGCTCGAACTATCACATACAGAAGCTGGTATCTGATGTTTGTAATTCTTAAATTAATTGGTTGTGGGTAGGCATAGCACGAATAACTTTATTATGTAAGTTTGCGCTTAAAAACAAACAATTAGATTCTTATATTTTAAATTTCTATGAAATGCTTGTTTTTACTTCATTTCGGTGACTAAAAACGTTAAAAATTTAGAGAAATGATTAAAGTATCATCATGCTCGTGATATGATAGTTTGCTGCTTTAGCAGTACGCTTGTGTATTAATTAAGTAGAAACTTGTGTAGAATCACCAAGTGAACGTAATGAAATCTTTGAAATTAAAAGAACAATGCGTGTCACTCCGTCAATATGTCAATGTGTGCTCGCTCACCTGGAAACCTAATACTGGTGTTGGCTAATTGTGAAGTTGTACTTTTACATTTATATGATTACAACGGGTATTTTTATATGCGAGTGCAAACTGGAAAGTTTATAGCATTATCGTTAAAACTATTAGTCTTGTAAAATAAAGAAACGAGCAAGAGAACACATTAGGTTAATTCTTTATCTTTCTGTGGCTTATAAATAACGAAATAACATAACACCTTCTTAATATAAATTCCAACAGCCTCTAAACATCGAAACCCAGACTTAAAGTTGTTGTTTTGATCTAAGTCAGATAAAGCCCCGATCCAATCGTTGGCCGTTCCGATCAAGTCCTGAATTAAGTTTAAAATATTTATAAATTATTCTGTCGTGAGATAAACTACGACAAATGATCTATCTTTTGGAAAGTTGTGAGTTATGATTAAGCAGTGGTTTAGTTTACAAACAGTGTACCTAAAGAACAACTGATAACATGGTGTAAAACTATGCTTTGTATTTAAGCTTGAATAAAACAAGCCAGTTATTATCCAATTCATTCCACATGGCATTGCTACAGAGATTTGTACGAACGCATTAGTGCAAACCTACAACATACGCATTCGCTCCAGATGTTAGATGTGCAAGTCTTTAAATTCACCACTGACCTACTGAGGTGCACGCAAGATCCAAGAACTTTTTACATAAAATAAGTGAACCAAAACTGACAATTATTTTAAAACTGTTTTTAACTATCTTGGTTCGTCAGATAGTGTCTCTTATTTCAACCAAGATTCTGAATTATGTTAAAACAGAAAAAAATATTTTTAAAGTCTATCGGCAGTGACATACAAAAAACGATGCTCGGCTTGGACAAGAAAATATTGATATTTTACATTTAGTTACAGCTTTGTTGTTATTTTTTATCACATAATCAGGCCCTCGATTCGTAATCAGAGGGTCGAGGGTTCGATTCCCCGTCAAACGAATCATGCTCGCCCTTTCACATATGGATACGTTATAATGTTATGGTCAATCCCACAATTCTTTGGTAAAAGAGTAGTCCTAGAGTTGGCGGTGGGTGGTGATGAGTCGCCGCATCCCCTCTTGCCTTACATTGGTAAATGAGAGATGATTAGCGCAAATAGTTCTCGTGCAGGTTTCGCTAAATTCAAAGTAAACAAACATCACAGAACGGCTATGTTAGAACTGGATTGAGAATTCCTTCCTCAAAAACAAATTCTCAAAGATATGTTTATGACATGGTTTATATACAATTAGAAGTTAGTGTTTTAAGTAGAATTAAGTAAAATAACAATAAATAAACCATTGTCAATCAAATTAAAAGTCTCGTTTCAATCGGTACTTTGATTTGTTGGATTAGTCCTACGGGCAGGGAACGTCGTCTGTTCTATGGTGACTAAAACTTATCACCAATCAGATCAGTTTGTTTCTTGTACTTCGTTAGAATGTCTTCTTTGTGTCTCATGTGAGCTCCGAAATGAGGAAATTTCTGTACATACAAAACCAGCGTTAAACACTATATCTTTTAGGATAGCACATCACAAATTATATAACTTTACATAGAAGAACACTGAGAGTGAAGAGGCTCAAACCCGTGACTAAACATCAGACAAGTATCTGAACAGGCTACAACCAATGCAATTTGAAGAAACTTCATGGTGTTCTCCAAAAAAACAGCGCGTTTGCAGTTATGTAATATAACATATCGAACAATGTACCTTGATACCACCTGAATTAAAGTTCAAGTAATTTTATTTTAGCTTATATATGATATAAATACAATCGTAAGGTTAATAAATTCCCATGATATTTATAATACACGAAACTGGGTGAACAAGTTTCAGTACTGCAGTGTTTCTCAGTGAAGGTAGTTACTTGCGTGCCACTTATTATTTTTTTTTAATGAGTGAAGGAATATGTTAAGGGACGATATGTAATACACTGTATACTCACTAAAATGCTATACGTGTTGTAGTAATTACTTGTTTTCATTAAAAAAAATTATGAAAACGAGCCATTTTGCAATATTGCACATTTGATTGTATGTCATCGTCAGCGCCCCTCACTTTAGGACACGCTGTTCTAACACTTTGTACGTCACATTTTGACATTAAAAGAAGTATTTTATAAGTGTTTGATGCTTGGACATTTTGAAACAAGTTGAAGAACTTTCTTCTACTTTCTATAACCACAAGTATACAAAGAATCTCCTAGAAGTCAGAATCTGAATAAACTGTTTATGTTCATTAGTTTTATTCGCTTTGTTATAATATTTTCAATCGTTGAAAACAACAGAAAAGCATTTAAAAAATTCACGACATTAAAAAGACTCTCGAAACTAACAGTAGAAATGAACCTACTTACCATGTCAAGTTAGTCAGTCCCTTTCTGAGAAACTTAAGAGGTATTTATGTTTTACTTTACTTCATTTCAACATCGGATTTTCAACAACTTAAAGGTTAGCATGATTTGGGTTTGGACCCTTAATGAGGATTTGGTGAGGGTTATGAATGAAATATGTTGACCTTAAATGTGGCGTTAGGTATAATACATATAGGCTTTTCTTTTTGGTGACAAGGCGTCGGTGAAAGTTCCATTTCATCTTTGTTTCCAAACTTTTTGAGTACATGTTCGCTTTTAGTTCTGTGACATAGTCATCAATGACGGTGAAGTCATGGTTCTGTAAAGCCCTGAAGACCTTTTTTGTTTTCAAGCCACAAAAACAAACAACATTGTGAAACTGCAAGTACTTATCACATTGGAATATCACATAATATCAATAAATTTCAAGAAATATTGGTGATCATCAGAATAATACCTTATGAATTACAATATGTTTTAACATTATCAAGCAAGCGTATCCATATTTCTCATACTAATCACTAATTAAAATTCTTGTTGGTAGACTTACCATAAGTCCCGGTGTCCAGTCCGGTTTACTAATTTGTACTGGTTAACAATGAATTGTCTTGGAATGTCCCAGTTTTTGATGAAAAGGCATAAACTCCAAAAAGCATGAACGGGAAATGTTAAAATCTGCATAAAGTTCTGACTTGGGGTTGACAAAAAATAACTTTTAAGTTTTCATTTTATTAGTTGATGAGTGGCGTGAGCCATAGTGCTGTAGCATGCCAATTTTCAAAGGTATTACATCAGACGATATTCACAAACAGCTTATACTGTACATGTACAAGTATAATTATTCATAAGTGGGCTGCTTTTGGCGGTACGTGTATAACGGCAGCTGCACAAGCGGCGAGCGGCAACACATACAAATATTCCTTTGAGCAAGTGTTTGTGCTTTGTGATTGCTTTATTAATTATATTAGTCATAGGTACATGCTAAATTATTTTCGTTCTTTTATTTTAGAAATTAATCCCAGTCATAATGTCCAAAGCTGGTAAAAGAAAGTTCACATTCTACAGTGAATTGGAAAAATAATATAAAAAAATCTTAAAAAGTTTAAACATACAGCTAGTCTTTCAGTTGCTGTTAAAAGCTCAAGAGTTCATGTGATTAAAAAAAAAATTGTGCCTGAAGAGAGTGACTTGTTAATAGTTGCCAAAGAAGCAGTCTTTGCATATCACAGTGCTGTCCATAACATAAGCTTTAAAACAGCTGATTGCTCTTCCAAACTGATAGCAAAGTTACTTGAACCAAAGTTCATTTCTGCCAGAACGAAAAATGTCCAATTCGTTTCACTTACAGCAGATGTTTCAAATCGGAAAGATGCCAAAATAATATCTGTTAGGTGCGATATTTTTTGCCAGTGGACGGAGTGAAAGTAAAACTTTTAGACTTTCAGTGACATGAGAAGTTTTGACGAATTAATTTGTGTCCACTTTAAAAAAACATGGTTTATTCAAAAAAATGTTGCTTATTGTAGTGGACTGCAAAACAAATTTTGGAGATGTGGAGAGAAAGGGGAAAAACATTGTATATTGTAAATTGAAGAATGAACTGGCAGAAATATTGTGGGTGTTGGTTGTGGTGCTCATATCGTACATAACTTTCTCCGACCTGCAGTTGATGTCCTTCCTATTGAAGTGGAAGCTTGATGGTCAAATGTTACGAGTATTTCAATATTTAGACTGTGCACGTTAATACCTAAATTGAGTACTAGAAGGTTCTCCAATATAGAAATACGCAACTTTTGTCTTTGTTACCAGCTGTTGAGAGATTTATCCAAATTTATGAAGGATTGAAGTAATATTTTTGTTCATAAAAATAGTGGTCTTTGTTGATGAAAAGATTTCTTGAGAGTAAATTTGGAGAAATGTATCCATGGTTTGTTCATAGACAACTATATTGCTCAACAAAATGATTTTGGTCATGGAGAAAACAAAATCAACTAAAAGTGATATTGTTGCAGAACTTAGTAAGTTGAAAACCAACCTGAAAAAAAGAAGAGATTATAACTTTATTCCCCTTGGTGCAAAAAAAAAAAACAATCAGTGTGCTAGAGGAAGAGGGAGGATGCCAGGCAGACTTGATTAGGAAGGAATTACCAGTTCTTATGATTGCTGCCTGTCTTATATTGAACTGTGAGAAAACAGTTTTGGTGGTGGGAAATACTTTGCTTGGATAAAACACAGTGTTTTTGTGTGGTCTGAAAGAATCAATAAAACACTTGGAAATGCTGTAATCAATATTGATGATCTGTTTGATGAAGTTGTTCTTGTCAAATCTTTCTGGTCTTCAAAATGTGACGAATAGAAAGTAAAATAAATAGGTTGTGATGAAAAATGGTTAGAACTTTTCAACCACTTCAATGATAAAAGTATTTCTGTACCTAATCTCAGGCAAGTTATGGAGTACATTTTTTGTTTACCCGGCACATAAGTCCCTGTTGAAAGAGAATTTTCAGTGATGAATAGCATTTGGTCTCAAGAAAGAGGTCTAATGAATGAATCACTAGTAAAAGTAATTTTGCCTTGTAAACTCAATATTGACTTGAGTTGTAGTGAGTTCTTTGAAAAGTAAGAACTAATAGGTTTTTGCAGAAAGTTCATTCAAGTAAAAAAATATGAATCTTCACAAAAAAGTGTTTAGTGAAACTTTTATGAAATTTTTATGTTCCTTGCCTTGCTGAATTCAAATAAATATTAGAGATATAAACTACCAGTATTCCTATTTTTGTGTGGGCCAGGCATGGCCAAGTGTGTTAAGGCGTTCGACTTGTAATACGAGGGTTTAGGGTTCGAATACCTGTCGCACCAAACATGCTCGTCCTTTAAGCCGTGGGTCAATCCCACTATTTGTTGGTAAAGAGTTGTGATGACCAGCTGCCTTTCCTCTCGTCTTACTCTGCTAAATTAGGTACGGCTAGCACAGATAGTTTTGGAGTAGCTTTGCGCGAAATTCAAAACAAACAAATAAATCCTCTTTTTTGTGGCAGCATGAAAGCTTAAGTGAAGTTTGGTTATAATAGCACTTCCTTATTATATCAGTACTGGTATCTATTATAAAAATTGAAAACTGTCCCAGTTTGAGGTTTGGAAATTAAGGTGAGGCTACATGTAGGGCAAATTATTATTTTTTATTTTATAAGACAAACAATCGGAAAATGTTTTATCCACCCTAGTAAAATAGAGTAATGATTTCTGAACATAAGGTTCCAAAAACATAAAACTTCTTACTTGGAGCACTGTAGCTCCTCAATGAACAAACTGTAGACCTACTTCAGCAAAATCTATACCCCCTGTAGCTAAGATTGAAACTCAGGTAAAGCCTTAGCTATAGCCGACAGTATTCGAAGAGCAATTGGGCGAATGGCATTTCCTAATACTCCCCCATAGGATGTCTTATTTTCTATTCCCATGACTGGTCATCCAGTACCATTTCCTGTCAGACCTAAAAGACCTGGCACTGTATTTATTACTGTTACTCTATCTGCTTAGCAATAAAAAGAGAGAGAGAGAGAATAAAATAAGTTTTCTTTTCATTGTACAAGTTACCTGAGTTCCCTCAAGGAGTCCCCAGTTTTAAAAACTCATACGACTGTACAGTAGTTCATTGTCTACTTGACAGTCATCACGAGAAACATTATCTACTCCGTAGAATAGAACACGACATGACATACGAGCTTCAAAAGTAAAAAATAGACATATTTGTTACCGTTAATTGTAGGTTTATTTACTCTTGAAAGTAAACACTTTTGAAAATCCTGCGGAGGTACATTTAGTGCACACAAAGAATGTAAAAAAAAAGATATTTATTATACTGAAGAGAAGCAGTCTTTTTCGTATTCAATACCGAGCTTATGTATTACAGCTGTAAATTGGTGTACAATAAATTTATTAATTTATTTTCTTACACCATATGACGAAATACTCTTTAAAATTGTATAAATATTATTGTATTGTTAAGGATATGAAATAATTAGTAAGTACATATTAACATATGTCATTAGAAAAATATCTTTTGACAATGATGAGATGTTATTAAACTGTGAGAAAATTTGATTTATCTTTCTCTGCAATCGTTTGTTTTTTTAATAAATATATGATGCTGAAACACAGTGCGTTGTATATGATGCTTAGTATTCCAATGACAATAAACACTTCAAAACTGAACATTGATAATTTGATATTACTGGATTTAACTCTGCATTTTTTTTCTGCACATGTTTAGTTAGATAATGATGGATTGTGACCTTCTATATTTTAATGTCTATTCAAAATCCTAGTGTGGTGTATCACAAATCTAGGCTACTTATAGCAATAATAACTCTCGTAATAAATAATTAGTAGACTAGTTTGTATACGTCTCAATACCACAACAATATTTAGGTATCACTTACACTAGAAGGAAGAATGGCCATATGAGTACAATCTCTATGAAATGCCATGTAGTTTGGAACTTTAGTCCATGATTGGTCATATCATTTATGAGGGATATTTAATTAATGTAAAACACATGTATAAAACAAGCAGAAATAATATTTCTGTACATAACGAGAAAAAAGCAGATGGTAACATATGGTAGTTTCAAATAGTACATTCCTATTTTTCTTATCTCAAGCTTGTATAATCCAAAACTTTTGAAATTGAACTTAAATAAACGAATTTTAGTAATTGACTTGTATAGTCATAGTTTCCATTAATTACCTTTATAAACGAAACGCATTACGTCACAACACTTACATAAGAACAACCTTATTGAAAGTTTGAAGAAATGGTTCAGGTCCAGTTTTCACCATCTATGAAATCATTGGCAGATAAATATGCTTCACTTCGTCACCACAGTGAACTACATGTGCAGACAGGAATTTTCTGCCAGTGTGTCTACTACTACTGTGTTACTGAGGCACTAAGGCGCTTAAGAAAAACCCACAACTCTATTTCCATGTGCTGCTACACAAGCAGCCAGTTGGAGACAAATTATTTAGCAGAACCGTGATGCATTGTGAGTTTATTCCAAAGTTCACTGACAATCAAATCCCTGATATTAACTTGTTCTTTAATAAAGTGCTGTGGATTTTCGACCTCTGAAATATACAAACTGTCCCAGTGCTGTCCCTCAATCCAACCATTTTAGAAGGCAAACCACTTGAAACATTTGACGAAGTATCCTGTTCCACTTTCAGCATTCCAAGAAACATTAGCAGGTTAACTTGCTTTATTTCGCCACCATTGATAAAATATGGATCATTGTCTTCAGCATTTCTAGATCCATATAACTGAGGAGACGCCGAGAAGAGCGATTTTCCGCCAGTAACATTATGCAAGTCAACGCTTATGGAGGAGGTTCTGTGATTATCTGGGCAGGCATATGCTTGGCTGGCAGCGCGGACTTACTCATACTCGACAGGTGTGCTCTAAACGCACGACGATATAGAGACGAAATTGTGGAACCCATTGTGAGGCCTTTTGCCGGTGCTGTCGGCGACGGGTTCATTTTCACGTAGGTTAACGAGCGAGCCCAAGTCGCCAGGCTGTGCATCGACTTCCTTAACGAAAAAGGAATAAGACTTTTGTGTGGCCCGCCAGATCTCCATATTTAAATCAAATTGAATATTTCCAGGACATGTTGTCGAGGCATGTTAGTTGACTGCCATTCCTCAAAAGAACTTCGATAGACTGATTTGAAGTGTGCCAAATCGGTGTCAGGAGCGTATCACACCCCAGGAGGTCACACTAGATATAGAATGTTTCAGAAATTTCTTAAATAAACACATGTAAACTGTTTAAAGTATTGTTTCATATGGGGTATCAGATTTGGTAATATTGGTTATTTTTAAACATTTTTTCTCTCCATATTTTACTGTTCTTCACATATTAAAAAATGAATACAGATGGATCTGAAACGAGGGAAATTACGAAAAATATAAAAGTATTATCGCATTTTGAACACTGAGATTAATTATATAAGAAATCGCACTTGTTCCTTTAAATTTTGTAAGCAGTGTATAACGTACTCAATTTCGTGTAATAATACAACAAATACAGTTGTTGTGTGAAGACGTTGTATTAATTTTTATTTTTGCTAATAATATCAATTGAAGCATTTGAGAAACCTTTAAAATTTATCTGAGATATTAATATACTTTAAAACGTCGTTAGAATGTGCTTCTGTTTCACCATATACAAAAGTTATTAAATTATCTCAGTTTGTTAACGGATAGAGTGTGAAGATCATAAAATGTGGGCATATAATAAAAATATCTTCGCATTTTATGGAACGGAACTTATTAAAGGAGAATGGTAACAGGTTTTGATTTGCGGTTAGAAGTTGCTAGAAAATGTGTTTTTGTAAATATCATTGTTTAAAACCTTTCATCTTTCTTCTTTCAAGTTGGGATGGTCACTATATTGTGGTTGTATTTGATTAGTGTTTAATAATTTAGTCAAGTGGTACATTATGTATTCCCCAGTAAATCGATGGGTTTCGATACCTATGATGGTCAGAGTACAGGTAGTCCATTGTGTTGCTTTTTGCTTATTTCAAATCAAACAAGCCCCCATGACAAAGTAGTATGTCTGTGGACTCTCACCGCTATAAACTGGGTTTCGATATCCGAGATGATGAAATCACAGTTAATCGATTGTGTAGCTTTGTGTTTAATTCTAAACATATAACCAAACAAATGCATTTATCAAGTTGAAGTAGTTTATTCATGTGATTAAAAATGATGAAAACAGGTAAGATATGTATATTGTAGAAATCTACGTATATTATCTCCTACCCCAAGTATTATTCATTTGTAATATAATGGAAGGGAAATATGCCCGTTTAAACTTACCTTCGCTAACATTTTTTGCCATAGAGACAATACTAGTAACGATGGCTGTGAGTTTCGCAAAAATTGGAATTTGAGAAAGTTATTGAACCCTCGAACATATATTTCGAATAGATTCAGGATCCTAAAAACAATAACAATATTACTCTTATGTAAGTTTGTATAAGAAAGGTTTTATATTCTATTTTCACACCAGAGCAAAATAATCGTAATGAAACAACTTATCACATCTAGAAGGTGTTTGAATATGTAAAGTGTATTCAGAGTTGTGTCAATAATCGTAATTATATTAACTGATATTGAGAAGGCATGTGTCACAATGGAAATGGTTTATTTTGGATAGGACCAATTTGTCTTTCGTAATGGTAACTTTCCATTCCTTGTTATCACCAAGTAAGGATGAAGCCTGACAAGCTGTTGGCAGGCGTTGTTAACTGATACCACTAAAATCCTTAACCAAAAAATTAAACAGTGCTCTGAAGGGAAAGGAAGGTTTTTAAATTACCGTATTCTACTACAAAAAATGTATGTTTAGTTTTTGTAATTTGGAAGAACTCAAAAATATGTTCTACAGCGAGTGGACAAAAGAAGTCACTCCTATCCCGAAAATGTTGTTAATTTGTTATCTCTTTTATTAAATAACAGAATAAATACACTGCTGGCCGAAATCTTAAGGCCAATTAACATAAAGAAAAAAATATGTATTTTGCTTTGTGAGACTCAACCACTTTAACGATGAAAATAACAAAAGGGAAAATAAAAATAAAAAAACTTTCTTAGCATTTAATAGGGAAAATGTGAACACTATGAAATGAGCTTAAATACTAGCTGGTCAAAAGTTTAAGACCATACCAAAAAGAAGTCCTAAACAGGATAGAAAATGCCCCAAAAGAGGTCTCAGTAGTGAGTTGCACGGCCGTAATTGCGAATAACTGCAAATATTCGCTTTGGCATTGTCGATATAAGCGTTTGCAGAAGGCTGGCTGGAATGTTATTCCAATTGGTGAAAATGGTTTCACGAAGATCATGCACTGTTTGAAATTGACGTCCATTTCTATAGACGTCCCTTGCCACCCACTCCGAAACATTTTCAATGGTGTTCAGTTCCAGTGAACACACCGGATGGTCTAAAAGAATCACGTTATTTGCCATGATAAAGTCCTTTGTCTTAGGTAATTGTGGTTTGCGGCATTCTCCTGCTGAAAGATCCAGTCATTTCCACACAAGTGAGTGCCTTCAGTCAATAAGGATGCTCTCTTCAATATGCCAATGTTGGCAGCTGCTGTTTGACGCACCTGTATAACCTGGGGCTCTATTGTTCCATGGAAGGATAAAGCACCCCAGATCATGATGGAATCTCCTCCACTGTGTCGTGTAGAAAATGTCTTCGTTGGGATATCCTTATCATGCCAGTAACGTTGGAAGCCATCTGGACCAAACAGAGAACAAAACATTCTTTCACATTTTTACGTCCCATGTTTAGTGCTTCTCAGTAAGTTTAACCGACTTGTTTCGTAGTGTGGAAGGAGGCGTCGCCTTGGAGGATTTTTATGTTTTTTAAATCCTTTCTATCGTAGATGCCGTCTTATTTTCTTGAGATGCATTCTGCGTCCGTAAGGGCCTAAATCTGCTTCGACGATCGAATGGTGTTTTACCGAAGAGCCCGTCGAATCTTCCTACTCAACGCCGGCGAAAACTTTTTGGGCAGACCGCTTGAAATTCTCGTTCCGTCAGGGTCTTTTAATAAATTTGCAACAGCAGTTTTACTACGCCCAGTCTCACCAGCAATGGCACGTTCTGAAAGACCTTGCTTTGACAGCTCGACAATTCTATTACGTTCAAACTCTATCAACGTTTTAGCCTTTGCATGTTTTTAAGCAATGTAACACATGGAATATCATCGGGAGATGTTCACAACGCCAATGCTTGAACATAAATGATTAAAATTTCGTAACGTGTTTACCGATTAACGCTTCGTTTTAGATTGGTCTTAAACTTTTGACCAGCTAGTATTAAGGCAAATTTCATAGTGTTCACATTTTTTCTATTAAATGCTAAAAATGTTTTTTTATTTTTATTTTCCTTTTTCTTATGTTCTTCTTTCCAAGCTCGACTCAAATAAGCGGTTGAGTCTGACAACGCAAAATGCATGTTTTTTCTTTATGTTCATTGTCCTTAAGGTTTTGGCCAGAAGTGTGTGTAAAACTATATCTTTTTTTAGAACGTACTCAACGGAATCTGTTCAAATGTGATATCAAATCTCAATTTTAACACTGGCTTTGGTAAATACCTGAATTTTCGTAATTTTAGTTAAATTTTCTGATAAAAGGTGTCATGTACCTGGCGTAGGTTTTTATATCTTTTTATTCCAGTTAGACTACAAAATGATCAGGTGATATTTATGGGCGTGTGTTTCGTGTTCTTGAATATTTCACGTTACAACAATCAATGTTAAGAACATTAAGAAACCTTAAAAAGGCTGTTTTGCTTTCTATATGTTGGTAAAATACTTTTACTCAATCATTAACTATATGAAACCGAAAAATTGAAATCACCTGTTTTACAGTTCCTTTATAATATAGTACGTGAAGTGTGCAGTTAAGTATATATTGTGAAAACACCTATTTGATAAAAGATATAATGTAAAAACGATATATTAGATAAGTATATTTTATGTTTTCCTTGTTTTAATGAATTTCGCGGAGAGCTACTCGAGGGAAAGCAGCTAGTCATTACTACCCACCACCAGTTCTTGAGCTAATTAAGGATATAGTATAGAGACGACATCTTAGTTAAGTATATTGTATGGAAACGTTAACTTAAGAATATATTGTGGAGACGATACATCAGTTAGGGATATAATGTGAAAACGATGCATAAATAAAGGATGTAGCGTGGAAACGATACTTAAGGGTATAGTGTGGAAATTAGATATTAAATAAAAATATAGGGAGAAAATTATATATTAATTGAGTATATAATGGGAAAACGATATATATAGATATATAACGTATCGGTTTAATGTGAAAACAATATAAAAATGGAATGCGAAACCGAAATATAGTTAAGCCATAACATTGAACAAAAATAAATTAAACGTTGTTAAAATAGTTTTTAACTTTCATAAACGATCGATCACTTTCTTGATTGAAGATACGTAATTAAATAATATGATGTCAAATATCTGTGAATTAAATATATATAAGTGACTAGTAAAATGTCACTTGATAATACTTAGTAATGCGTGGTTAATTGATAATAACAGTTGACTGGTAAACAACTGAAATAGAAACATGATTTTGGCTCTTGCCAGACATCATAATTAGATTTATAATTTTCAATGTTGTGCATGAACCAAA